>NC_057814.1:385913185-386018288 GCF_018294505.1 Triticum aestivum | reverse complement strand
GGCTTCCGGAAAAACATGCGTCCGGACCGTTGAGCAGATCGATACAGGCTCGCGTTGGATGACAACACACGTTTTGAGTGCGTGATCCGGACGTATGCGGGTGGTTTTAGGGTCTGCGTTATGCACGCCAGTACGTATCTCTAACACCCTCAAGCAATCTACCAACGAAATAGGCGAGGACGACCTTGTTCCTATTGACGACACTTATGTCGTGCATCAGCGATGATATTAGCTTCAGGCCTTCACAACCCCTCTTTGTGGATCTCCAGCTGCGCAATCTTGTCCTTGTATCACCGGCCAAGGCCCTCGAACTTGCAGCAGATCAGCGCGTCGGTACTGCCCCCGCATCGTGCCGTTGTCCTGTCACGAGGCACACGAGGAGTGCACTCGCTCAACGGTGGCACGTTCGCCTAGAGACACTGAGTCCCCTGAGTAGCGCCTGGATGCTGACTGGCCCGATGATTGCGCCACAACGCGATATGAGATGGGGTTGTGCCATGGCACAATAATGGCGGTGCCGCATCGGGAGATGCTGGGGTGAGGGTGGACTCGACCAGACAATGACGACCATTGCCGGCAAAAAGGTCGAGAGTATCTCCACTGGGCGAGCGTCGATTAATTTCATTTACCATGTAAGCCTAATATAAAATGACTATAATGTCCTCACGCCTTGGGTCAACATCATCTGGGGAACTTACTACCATAACACCTTGCCAGGAATGGTGCAGTCTTTTGGTGGAAGTCAATGCTTAAGCTCCTATCTACAAGGAGTTTGCTATTTGCAAAGCTAACTCAGGAAATGCAACTCTTTTTTGGTTTGACTGCTGGTGGGACCAACCACTTATGATAAAATTTCCTGAGCTAAGTTCTTACCCCATCAACAACACTATTGCTTTTCAACAGATTCTCAGTGCACATGACTTGGCAAAGCATTTTCACACACCTATGTCTCAGCAAGCATTTCAACAATATAATATCCTTCAAGAGCACATTCTAGAGAGACCTGTTTCAAATGCCACAGATGATTGGACAGTGAAAGGAACAACTAGAGGATACTCTTACATCAAAATGTATAAACATATGATGGGGCCTAGTACAGTACACTCCTTATTCAGCCGCATTTGGAAAACTTCTTGTAGATTGAGACATAAGATTTTCCTCTGGCTCCTACTCCATGATAGGGCCAACACAAGGAATCTACTTAACAAAAAGACAATGCACCTGGATAACTATAACTATGCCCTATGTGCGGATAACACAGAATAAACATTGTTGCACCTATTCTGGAATTGCCCCTTTGCCCTGTAGTGCTGGGACAACAACATTCCCTTAGGAAAAGAGGTATATCAGTATTTGATGGATTCCAGTTTGCACTTCTACACTTGCCACAAGATATTGCATTGGACATTGTAACTACGGGATGTTGGGGAATTTAGTCTATCAGAATGAAAAGATCTTTAGGTCGGCTCCTCCTCACATACTTGGTTGGATGCATTACTTACAGGAAGGACTATGGGCTGCTCAGATCAAAGCAAAGCAAACCAAAGCCAAAAGGATTCGTACTTGGGTAGAACAGAACTTATAATTTGATATCAATGTTTCATAGAACTGCCATAGGTTGAAGGGTTTTTCACTTGTTTTGTATTTGTACATATTTTAATTAATGAATGAAAATACCGTAGAACAATTGTTCTATGGTCTGCGGCTCAAAAAAAAGTCCTCTGGCCAAATCTAAATCGAGTCATATTAACCATTGGATCAGCTTAATACTCCACACTAAATTATGTAGTACGATGTTTTGCATAAAATCTCTTTGTTAATATAAGCCAGTTTCTAGGATCTTCGGGTCCCTTCCCTGCTAACAAAGAAAAGAAAACATAGAAAGAAAACATAGGCTTCACAAGTCAAGTACCACATCTCTTATGGTTGAGATTAATGAGCACAATGAGAAAACAAGCAAGATTGGCATTTTGCCAATTGTCCATATATATGTCATCAGGGGAGTGGAAAATGGCGAGAGATTAATGAGCACAATGAGAAAACAAGCAAGATTGGCATTTTGCCAATTGTTCACATATATGTCATCAGTGGAGTGGGAAATAGCGAGAGATTAATGAGCACAATGAGAAAACAAGCAAGATTGGCATTCTGCCAATTGTCCATATACATGTCATCATTTGTGTAGGCGCGCTACACGTGTCAGTCCATCTCCAGTTCTCAACCAGAAAATCCAGTATAAACGTACAACGTTGTGGCCAGCTCAGAGCCTCAGACGCAAACACATCTCCCATAACACAAAGACCATGAAGACCATACTCCTCCTCATTCTCGCATTCCCTTTCTTGGGCGCCGCCGGCGAGCGTTGCCGCGGCGTCCCGTCACTGCCAGTGGAGGCCGCCTGCCGAAAGGCGTGCGGCACGAAGCTCATGCACGACATGTGCATGGACACGCTCCGCGGGGGATTCGATCCTAGCCCGTCCGTCCACATCGAGGTCACCGAGTATGCGCTCCTCGCCACGCACCGCGCCCTCGAGTCCTACGGCGCCACGGCTGCCGCCGCGGCCGAGCTGCTCTGCAGCGGGTCGCTCTCTGGCGACGAGAGGGCGGCCTACAACACATGCTTGACGGAGTACTCCTACGCTGTGCGGTGCATGGAGCACGTCGCCGGCGACATGGTAGCGCGTTGCCGGTTCGCGGGGCTCGGGGAGGAGTACGTGCGCTGCGTGACGTACGTGGAGGGCTGTAGGGATCGCTTGGTGCGGCTCAAGTCATCGCCGCTCTACGCCATGAATCTTGTCGACCGGAACAAGGCCCTTCTGGCTTACTCCCTCGGTCAATTGCTCGGTAGCATATGAGCATTACAGACTTCCAGTTAGGTTGTTTGCTTTGTCTTAATCTGCTGTCAAGTTCAATCAAACTAATAAGAACTTGTAAAGGCATCTTCAATGCGGACCCTCAAAACGCCCGTAACTGTTTGAAGTGAGCAGTCGGGACATAATTTGTCATCCAATGCAGTAGCTCATAAGTCCATAGACCAGTTCGGTTGTCTGAATTACCGCAAATTGGAGGCAGACGGGAAGGGGGCTTGCGGGAGTCTGGACCGCTGCCACGTTGGAATCCGACACCTCCAGCCCGCTCAAATCCCCTTCCGGTCCACTTTTCTTTCACTACCTTGCCCGCCTACTTTTCATTCCCACCCTCCTTGTCTGACGACGCCTTTGTACCTCTTGGCTGTCTCCCACGCGTCCTCGGACCTCTGCAGCCCCCACCCACGTGCCTGTCGGCCTTTGACTAAGACGTCATCCACCCAGGATTCGTCTGCAGCCAAGCATCCTCAGCCTTCCTGCAGGTGCCATCCATGGCGGACACCACGCCCCGGGGGTGTTCGGTCAAATGCCATTCAACTTTTATTGTTGACCATCTTGTTGTTTTTAGAGTAAAACGATGGCGGGGTACTCACTGATGGAGAATGAGTGCGAACGTGTTGTACCACAGGACCGAGGAGAGGTCATTTACATTCATACATTGTTGGATGAAGCTCAAGGGCAACAGTGTGTGGGTGGACTTGTTTCGATTCTAACTCGAGTATCGTTGAATTTCGAATGGATGAATCAAAAAACTTATTGAACATCTGGTTATCTAATATGTAATATTGACATTTGAACTATTGTTGTATTAAGAATATTTGCAAGTTATTTATGGATAAATTGTGTTATTTTCCATAATTGTTTTGAGTGTTGCGACTTAAAAGAAGGAAAAACAAGGGCAAATGTTTAGGTGACAGGGTTGGATGGCCGACTCCAGTATCCGTTAGTGTGTTTGTTTTGATGATATATGTTGGAGATGTCTTCATAGACAGAGTCATGATGTGACAATCGATATGACTAGCAAGACTAATAATATAACATGTAGTACTGTAGGTTATTGTCATGTCATCAAGAGCCATTATTATCGATCACTGATACGCCTTTAACCTATTTATAATTTATGAAGTATTCATGTTATATTTACATCATTTATATATGGTTTTGATGCACGTTCATAGCATTTTTATGGACTAAGTTATTAATCTAGTGCCCAGTGCCAATTCTTATTTTTACATATTTTTTGTTTCGCAAGAAGTCCATATCCAGGAAGGTCCAAACACGATGAAAATTTATGATGGTTGAAAAATAAGAAACCCTGAAAGTTTCGGGAGAGGACCAGAAGATGGATGTGGGACCCACAAGCCTAGGGGTGCGGCCTACCCCCGGTCGCGCCATCCAGGCTTGTGGGGCCCCTATAGCTCCATTTGACCTAATTCCTGGCCTATAAATTCACATATATTCCAAAACCCTCGGAACGAGACTCGAAACAATTTTATCACCGCTGCAAGCCTCTGTTCCGAAGTGATGCAAACTGAAGGAGTTTTTCGGCACTCTGTCGGAGGGGGAACCCATCCATGGAGGCCTCTTCATCAACCTTGTTGCCTCCATAGTGATGTGCGAGTAGTTCATCCTCGAGGCTGAGGGTATGTACTAGTAGTTATATGTCTGATCTCTCTCTTCCATGTTCTTGATGGATTCCGATCTTTATTGTATCATGAGCTTGATTAATAAAGTTGGATCTCATGATGTTCATATCCCTCTATCCTTTTGTGGTGAATTGAATCTTGCTCTTTGAAGTTTCTTTATGTTGGATTGGATATTTTGGATTTTAGATTACATGATGCTTGTCTAGTAATTAACTTGCGGATACCCATAGTGACATTGGGGTAATCTAGGCTTAAAGGTTGAACGATATGTAACATATGGTGTTGTCGTAGCACTTTGAGGGATTAGAAACTTTGGAGTGATTCTTTGCTGCACTTTGAAGGATTATCATGTGGTTTAATTATATTAATGATGTTTAGTGGTTGCACTAGCGAAAGTATGAACCCTGTCGTGGTTTTGTCACGGCAGATGTCCTAGAGAAAGGACTTAGTCATGGAGCCATCGCTACGGGTTAACTTAAAGGGGTTAAAGCGGACAAGGGACGCAAGAGAGTTTTTATACTAGTTCGGCCCCTTACGATGAAGGTAAAAGCCTACGTCTAGTTGTGATGGAATTTCTGGGGTTTCGATGACCAGGGAGCGAATACGCTTTGCCTGAGTCTCGAGTTGTTGTCTGTTGTCCTTGAACCGCCGCTGGGTCATCCCCTTATATACCTCGGTTGACGCCCATCGGTTTACAGAATCCCGAGGCCGGCTCATAATCGTGTCCGGCTCGATCTCTGCTACTTCTATCTTACAACACAAGTTTACATACCAACGCCGGTTTATGTCTACAGGCCTTAAACCGGCTTTGGGCCCTAGGCCTTCATAAAGCGTCACCGTCTGTCTTCATGGACTTCAGATACAGATGAACTACTTATGGGGTTAACCCCGCTTCTCGTGGCCGGTTTACGCCCAGTGGTAATATCGCCAACATTAGGCCCCAGATTGATTTGAACTGGTTCATGTCAATCCTCAATACTTAAGAAAATTTCTTCTTCAACATCTTCACATAATCTTGTAAACCGCCGTGACATCATGTTCTAGGACCATGGTAAACCGCCGTGACGTCACCTGTTATTTAAAACTCTGTATAATCCACCTTCATTAACGAGCCTCCGACAATCGAGGCGACAGCTCCGCCTTATACCCAAAATTTAGGCTCCTCGATTTTTGCGCCTGACGCTTATCTTTCTGCCCTTATAAATAGGGCCAGGGGGTCTTTCCATTTTCCTGTTGGGGAACGTAGCAATAATTCAGAATTTTCCTACGTGTCACCAAGACCAATCTAGGAGATGCTAGCAACGAGAGAGAGGGAGTGCATCTTCATACCCTTGAAGATCGCTAAGAGGAAGCGTTACAAGAACACGGTTGATGGAGTCGTACTCACGGCGATTCAAATCGCGGAAGATCCGATCTAGCGCCGAACGGACGGCGCCTCCGCGTTCAACACACGTATAGCTCGGGGACGTCTCCTCCTTCTTGATCCAGCAAGGGGAGAGGAGAAGTTGAGGGAGAACTCCAGCAGCACGACGGCATGGTGGCAATGGGGCTCGTGGTTCTCCGGCAGAGCTTCGCCAAGCACTACGGAGGAGGAGGAGTTGGAGGAGGAGAGGGCTGCGCCAGGGAAGAGGTGCGGCTGCCCTCCCACCCCTCCACTATATATAGGGGCAAGGGGAGAGGGGGAGGCGCCCTAGGGTTTCCCCTAGGGGGCGGCGGCCAAGCAGATTGGATCTCCCTAGGGAAAATCCTAGGGAGACTTGCCCCCCAAGCCAAGCAGGTGGAGGCTTGCCTCCCAAGCCAGGTGGAGGCGCCCCACCTCCCCAAGTAACGTTGGAAAGGGTGTGGGGGGCGCACCACCCCTTAGTGGGCTGGTTTGCCCCTTCCCCTTTGGCCCATGAGGCCCTCCAACACTTGCCGGGGCTCCCGAAACACCTTTCGGTAATGCTGGCCATAGCCTGGTACCCCCGGAACACTTCCGGACTCCAATACCCTTCGTCCAATATATCGATCTTCACCGCCGGACCATTCCGGAACTCCTCGTGATGTCCGGGATCTCATCCGGGACTCCGAACAACCTTCGGTAACCACATACTATTTCCCATAACAACTCTAGCGTCACCGAACCTTAAGTGTGTAGACCCTACGGGTTCGGGAACCATGCAGACATGACCGAGACACCTCTTCGGCCAATAACCAATAGCGGGATCTGGATACCCATATTGTCTCCCACATGTTCCACGATGATCTCATCGGAGGAACCACGATGTCAGGGATTCAATCAATCCCGTATACAATTCCCTTTGTCTATCGGCATGTTGCTTGCCCGAGATTCGATCGTCGGTATCCCAATACCTCGTTCAATCTTGTTACCGGCAAGTCTCTTTACTCGTTCCGTAACGCATGATCCCGTGGCTAACTCCTTAGTCACATTGAGCTCATTATGATGATGCATTACCGAGTGGGCCCAGAGATACCTCTCCGTCATACGGAGTGACAAATCCCAGTCTCGATTCGTGCCAACCCAACAGACACTTTCGGAGATACCTGTAGTGCACCTTTATAGCCACCCAGTTACGTTGTGACGTTTGGTACACCCAAAGCATTCCTACGGTATCCGGGAGTTGCACAATCTCATGGTCTAAGGAAACGATACTTGACATTAGAAAAGCTCTTAGCAAACGAACTACACGATCTTGTGCTATGCTTAGGATTGGGTCTTGTCCATCACATCATTCTCCTAATGATGTGATCCCGTTATCAATGACATCCAATGTCCATGGTCAGGAAACCATAACCATCTATTGATCAACGAGCTAGTCAACTAGAGGCTTACTAGGGACATGTTGTGGTCTATGTATTCACACATGTATTACGGTTTCCAGTTAATACAATTATAGCATGAGCAATAGACAATTATCATGAACAAGGAAATACAATAATAACCATTTTATTATTGCCTCTAGGGCATATTTCCAACAGGAAGGTGATGGAGATGTTGGTGAAGATGGCGGAGGTGTTGGTGAAGATATACTTCTGTCAGCCTTGCCTGCCTTCTCATCTACCAAGTATCTAGGGTAGTTCTGCTTCAGTGACCGTTCCCCTCATTACAGAAGCACTTAGTCTCAGGTTTGGGTTCAACCTTGGGTTTCTTCACTAGAGCAGCAACAGATTTGCCGTTTCATGAAGTATCCCTTCTTTCCCTTGCCCTTCTTGAAACTAGTGGTTTTTACTAACCATCAACAATTGATGCTCCTACTTGATTTCTACTTTCGCGGTGTCAAACATCGCGAGTTGCTGAAGGATCATCATGTCTATCCCTGATATGTTATAGTTCATCACGAAGCTCTACTAGCTTGGTGGCAGTGACTATGGAGAACCATCACTATCTCATCTGGAAGATTAACTCCCACTCGATTCAAGTGATTGTAGTACTCAGACAATCTGAGCACATGCTCAACGGTTGAGCTTTTCTCCCTTAGTTTGCAGGCTTAAGAAACTTGTCAGAGGTCTCATACCTCTTGACGTGGGCACTAGTATGAAATCCCAATTTCAGTCTTTGGAACATCTCATATGTTCTGTGACGTTTCAAAAACGTCTTTGGCGCCTCAATTCTAAACCGTTAGCATTACGCACTAAACTATCACGTAGTCATCAAAACGTGTATGTCAGATGTTCGCAACATCCACAGACGACGCTCGAGGTTCAGCTCACCGAGCGGTGCATTAAGGACATAAGCCTTCTGCGCAGCAATGAGGATAATCCTCAGTTTACGGACCCAGTCCGCATAATTTCTACTATCAACTTTCAACTAAATTTTCTCTAGGAACATATCTTAAACAGTAGAACCAAAGCGTAAGCTATGACATAATTTGCAAAGACCTTTTGACTATGTTCATGATAATTAAGTTCATCTGATTATTTAATGAACTCCCACTTAGATAGACATCCCTCTAGTCATCTAAGTGATACATGATCCGAATCGACTAGACCGTGTCCGATCATCACGTGAGACGGACTAGTCATCAACGGTGAACATCTCCATGTTGATCGTATCTACTATACGACTCATGTTCGACCTTTCGGTCTCTTGTGTTCCGAGGCCATGTCTGTACATGCTAGGCTCGTCAAGTCAACCTAAGTGTTTCGCATGTGTAAATCTGGCTTACACCCGTTGTATGCGAACGTTAGAATCTATCACACCCGATCATCACGTGGTGCTTAGAAACAACGAACCTTCGCAACGGTGCACAGTTAGGGGGAACACATCTCTTGAAATTTTAGTGAGGGATCATCTATTTATGCTACCATCGTTCTAAGCAAATAAGATGTAAACATGACAAACATCACATGCAAATCATAAAGTGACATGATATGGCCAATATCATCTTGCGCCTTTTGATCTCCATCTTTGAGGCGCGGCATGATCACCTTCGTCACCGGCATGACACCATGATCTCCATCATCGTGTCTTCATGAAGTTGTCTCGCCAACTATTACTTCTACTACTATGGCTAACGGTTAGCAATTAAGTAAAGTAATTACATGGCCTTTTTCATTGACAAGCAGGTCACACAATAAATTAAGACAACTCCTATGGCTCCTGCCGGTTGTCATACTCATCGACATGCAAGTCGTGATTCCTATTACAAGAACATGATCAATCTCATACATCACATATATAATTCATCACATCCTTTTGGCCATATCACATCACATAGCATACCCTGCAAAAACAAGTTAGACGTCCTCTAATTGTTGTTGCATGTTTTACGTGGCTGCTATGGGCTTCTAGCAAGAACGTTTCTTACCTACGCAAAAGCCACAACGGTGATATGCCAATTTCTATTTACCCTTCATAAGGACCCTCTTCATCGAATCCGATCCGACTAAAGTGGGAGAGACAGACACCCGCTAGCCACCTTATGCATCAAGTGCATGTCAATCGGTGGAACCTGTCTCACGTAAGAGTACGTGTAAGGTCGGTCCGGGCCGCTTCATCCCACAATGCCGCCGAATCAAGATAAGACTAGTAACGGTACGCAAATTGAACAAATCATCGCCCACAACTACTTTGTGTTCTACTCGTGCATAGAATCTACGCTTAGACCTAGCTCATGATGCCACTGTTGGGGAACGTACCAATAATTCAAAATTTTCGTACGTGTCACCAAGACCAATCTAGGAGATGCTAGCAACGAGAGAGAGGGAGTGCATCTTCATACCCTTGAAGATCGCTAAGCGGAAGCGTTACAAGAACGCGGTTGATGGAGTCGTACTCGCGGCGATTCAAATCGCGGAAGATCCGATCTAGCGCCGAACGGACGGCGCCTCCGCGTTCAACACACGTACAGCCCGGGGACGTCTCCTCCTTCTTGATCCAGCAAGGGGAGAGGAGAAGTTGAGGGAGAACTCCAGCAGCACGACGGCATGGTGGCAATGGGGCTCGTGGTTCTCCGGCAGGGCTTCGCCAAGCACTACGGAGGAGGAGTTGGAGGAGGAGAGGGCTGCGCCAGGGAAGAGGTGCGGCTGCCCTCCCACCCCTCCACTATATATAGGGGCAAGGGGAGAGGGGGAGGCGCCCTAGGGTTTCCCCTAGGGGGCGGCGGCCAAGCAGATTGGATCTCCCTAGGGAAAATCCTAGGGAGACTTGCCCCCCCAAGCCAAGCAGGTGGAGGCTTGCCTCCCAAGCCAGGTGGAGGCGCCCCACCTCCCCAAGTAACGTGGGAAAGGGTGTGGGGGGCGCACCACCCCTTAGTGGGCTGGTTTGCCCCTTCCCCTTTGGCCCATGAGGCCCTCCAACACTTGCCGGGGCTCCCGAAACACCTTTCCGTCATGCTGGCCATAGCCTGGTACCCCCGGAACACTTCCGGACTCCAATACCCTTCGTCCAATATATCGATCTTCACCGCCGGACCATTCCGGAACTCCTCGTGATGTCCGGGATCTCATCCGGGACTCCGAACAACCTTCGGTAACCACATACTATTTCCCATAACAACTCTAGCGTCACCGAACCTTAAGTGTGTAGACCCTACGGGTTCGGGAACCATGCAGACATGACCGAGACACCTCTCCGGCCAATAACCAATAGCGGGATCTGGATACCCATATTGTCTCCCACATGTTCCACGATGATCTCATCGGAGGAACCACGATGTCGGGGATTCAATCAATCCCGTATACAATTCCCTTTGTCTATCGGTATGTTACTTGCCCGAGATTCGATCGTCGGTATCCCAATACCTCGTTCAATCTCGTTACCGGCAAGTCACTTTACTCGTTCTGTAACGCATGATCCCGTGGCTAACTCATTAGTCACATTGAGCTCATTATGATGATGCATTACCGAGTGGGCCCAGAGATACCTCTCCGTCATACGGAGTGACAAATCCCAGTCTCGATTCGTGCCAACCCAACTGACACTTTCGGAGATACCTGTAGTGCACCTTTATAGCCACCCAGTTACGTTGTGACGTTTGATACACCCAAAGCATTCCTACGGTATCTGGGAGTTGCACAATCTCATGGTCTAAGGAAATGATACTTGACATTAGAAAAGCTCTAGCAAACGAACTACACGATCTTGTGCTATGCTTAGGATTGGGTCTTGTCCATCACATCATTCCCCTAATGATGTGATCCCGTTATCAATGACATCCAATGTCCATCGTCAGGAAACCATAACCATCTATTGATCAATGAGCTAGTCAACTAGAGGCTTACTAGGGACATGTTGTGGTCTATGTATTCACACATGTATTACGGTTTCCAGTTAATACAATTATAGCATGAACAATAGACAATTATCATGAACAAGGAAATACAATAATAACCATTTTATTATTGCCTCTAGGGCATATTTCCAACATTTCCCCCTCGTGCCTCTTCGCGTCGTCGGCTTCCTCGCGCCGACCGACCCTCAAGCTCTGCCGCCGCCGTCGTCCTTCGCCTCTGCTTCAACAAAGGCCGCTGCATCATCCTGATCATATCAGAGAAAAGCGGTGATCCTCCGCTGCTTCCTCCTGCACCAGTAAGCTCCTCTTCTTCTCGCTCTAGATCCGCCATTAGGGTTCGGTGTTCTTCGTAGCTTGAAGCTGTTCTTCCTTCGGCCGGTTAGATCTGACTATTTTCAGCGCCTTTTGTAGTATAGAATCCTTTCTTCTTGTTAAGGCACCTGCTTGATATCCAACTCATCTGAACTTTTTAACCGGTTGATATTAGACCAGAATATATTTTGTTTTTCCAATGCGCGGTAGATCTGAAATTACCATGGGATGATGTGAAACTTGTTTCTTCCTTCACTTATACACTTTTAATACCAGATGGGGCGGTTTAACTTCACATACAAAATGATGACCCAGTAGATACCATTAGTCCCCTGTTGAACCGCCAATGCATTCATCATTGTACTGTTTCCATTGGCAGACTCCGGATTACGAAAAACCAATTCCGGTTTAACAATATGCTTACATCCTTATACCGCTGTATAGATGTCCATTGTAAATCTTAAACCGGCAATAATCATGTTTCAGATCTTTCATTGTTATGGCCAAGCAAGTCTACGAATGCAATTGGGCTCCTTCTCGAGTAATCGAAGAACAGTTAAACAATCTTGTTAAAACAGGCGCTTTAGCCAAAAAAGATGTCATCCACTGGAGGGTCCCTGGCCCGGAAAGTCCTCCTACACTCAAAGACGGAGAGGTAGTCGTGTTTTCTGATCATCTCGGACGAGGTTTTAGCCCTCCCGGTTCAAAAAAATTCCGAGATGTACGAGCCAATTTTTTGCTGCGCCCTCAAGACATCGGTCCCAATTCTGTGACCAACATCTGCCACTTCCAAGTCTTCTGTGAGGTTTATCTACAAGAGGAGCCTACAGTCGAATTGTTTACGGATTTCTTTCACTTAAACTGTCGCACAGAGTTTTCGGATGGACCCAATACGGAACTGGGCGGAATGGCGGTTCAGAAAAGGAAGGAAGTCACCTTCCCTCATCCCAAACTCCACAGTCACCCCAAAGAGTGGAACCAGACTTGGTTTTATTGCATGGATACATCTCCACCTGATGAAAACCCCCTGCCGGGTTACCGCCCTGAACGCCTTAGCAACACACATCCTTTTCCTCAGAGGTTGACGGCAAAAGAAAGGGCCAACTATGCTCCCCAATTATCAAAGCTTAGAGCCTTCATGGCGAACGGTTTGACAGGAGTTGATCTTGCTCGTTGCTGGATAAACTGGAGTATTCTGCCATTAAGCCGGCGCTCCGGTTTGATGTGTGAGTATACGGGGAGTTTGAAGGATGCTCAGCGGCACATTGACATTCAGCTTACAGATGCAGGAGTCACTGAGGCTGTAAAGAAAATGCTGAACAAACCGGAGGCTGTCTGTGCCCAAACCGGACTACTCCCTTTCCGCGCTTTCAACAAACCACCAGCTGTAAGAATCATATAATCTTTTTATCTGAAGTTGCTTTTGTCCAAATATTCTCTGAAAGTGTGATTATTTTCTGGCAGGGTGATGATCCATTCTGGAACAAGAAACCACCACAAGACAAACCGGTCAAGCCGCAAGATAAACCGGTCAAGCCAGTTCGTCCAAAGACCAAGGTTATCAAAAAACCTGCCAAGAAAAGGACCACTGCATCCTCCGACCTACCAGCTGATGACGACGTGGGTAATACGGAATCAGAGGTAGAACTTGACTCTCTTGGTTCGTTTTTCGTACATCTCATTGACAATGATTATTATCAGGACGACGCTGAAGGCAGTCATGCTAATGACGTAGAGGTAACCATTCTTTCCTCCGATTCAGATCCTCTGCCAACATCAAAAATCCGTCAAGCAAACCGGAAAGTAAAATTTTCTCACCCCCTTGCTTACTTGGACCCAAACTTTCTTTTGAAGACGCAGCAGCACGAGGCTCGCCGCACAACCCGGCACAGCGGCCAGGTAGTTAGCTCCGCCGGTTTACCGAACAGTCTGGTTCGGAAACGCCGATCAGAGGTCTCTTATCCCATTGATACTTCATGCCCCAAAGCAGGTTGTTTCCGCCAGCCTCTTAACCCATCTGATTCAAATTATCAGGGTACTTCTCACTCATCTTCTGGCGAATCGTCGGCCACAAAACTTCCACCCCTAAAAACGGTTCTTGGGTGAGCTATACACTTGTTGTTATCCTTGATGTTGCTATTTTGATATACTGTACTGATCCTCATGTTTATTTTTCTCAGCGCCAAGCCCAGACCCAGCAAGAAAGCTTGGTTGAATAAACCGGTTGATGAAGACGTGGCTGTTGAACCGGAGAAAACTCCAGATCCTGAAGAGACCAACATTGATGCCATACTGAATGACCCACCGCCTCAAGATCATGACTTCGTTGCTGAGCAGGCAGAAGTTGACACCACAAGCCATGCTGACCAGGCAACCAGCCCTGTCTGAACTGACAATAAACCGGCAAGTCCAGTTAAAAATACTGACAAACCGCCAACCCCAGTAACGGCTGCTGATGACAAAGATGATGACATTATGATTACTGGCACTGACCATACTGCTCCGGGCAATCCTGTCGCTTTGTCAAAGCATACTGCCAAAGATGAGCTCTCTGCAATTGGCAAAGGCAAATGGAACGCCGATTTGTCAAATTATGCCCATCTGAATGTTTAAGACCTTCACTCTGGCTTCCTGAACCGTCTGTACACCAGCCGTGACTATGAAGCCGGTTTGGTAAATATGATGAAGGAGCGCTATGAGGTAACTTCATAAGTGTTTCTCTCTTATATTTAATTGCAGCTTATCAACTCCAGTAACCCCCAAGTGACGGTTTAAGATACCAATTTAAACCGGGACTTAGTAACAATTTCATGTTTGCAACAGCGCATGTTAACTTCACTGATGTAGCCCCCAAGGGCCGGTTTAACTTTATAAAGATGAACCGGGACTTTGTGGAGGAATTCCCATATCAGCATTTTATGAGCAAATACACATTAGCCCCCAAGTGCCAAGCTTAATACTTGTATTGTGCTTGGGACTTGTAAAAATTTCTGATTAAGAGCAAATATGCATTAGCCCCCAAGTACTAAGGGCATAACTTGTTATGTGCTTGGTACTTCAAATATGTACCGTCAACTCATTATATATCTGTCTCTTTATAGGCTGAACTGAGCAAGAAGGAAAGCCAAACCGCTGATCTGCAAGAGAACCTCAAGTCCCAACAAGCTGAAACCTCCAAAGCGAAGGAAGAATTGACCTGCGCTCTAGGCGCTATTGAGAAACTGAAAGAGGGCTTCAACAAAGAGCGGGCGGTTTGGGAGACTGAAAAATCTGGTTTGATAAAAAGGGCTGAAAAAGCAGAAGCCGCTCTCAAACCGGTGGTAGACGAGCTGACTGGTGTAAAGCGGCAAGTACATGCTATGACCGCTGCTGTGTTTGGTAAGCATCCTTGCTTTATACTTTCAACATATCTTCCCATGTGTTGCTGGTTTACTGACTTTTATAATGATGCAGGAACTCGTATTAGCCATCTGGGCTCTGACGTACAGAAGAAATTGAAAGCGGCCTATACTCTGATAGAGCAGCTGTATACCGGTGCGCAGCGGATCATCTGCACTGCTTCACACAATAAACCTCCTCCAACATTGATCAAGGACACCTTAGAAAGGCTATCCATGCTGCCTACCCAGGTTGAAGAACTAAAGAAAGCTGCGGCAAGGGCCGGAGCTCTGACCGCTCTAACCCGGGCAAAGGCGTGGGTGCCTAATCTTGATCCGGTGGACGTGGCTAAAGGCTTCCCAAGCTTAAAAGAAGACGGATCAGAATTTGGCCAGGAGGATCTCCGCGCCATAAACCGGGAAGTACGTCCACTGGCTTGTCAATTGGCTGAAGAAGCTGATCTCTCATACTATCAGGCAAGTTATGATGACAAAAACAGATGGGTTGTTGCACCAATTCCGGAAGCGCAAAATCGGATCCCTCCAATCCGTAAGCACACTTATGCCCCTGATATTGAACCGTCCGCCCTTATAAGCGACGAAGCTGTGTTCCAAGCGTTAACTGGAATCGACTGGACAACTATTGACTTCCAGCGCTGGGTAGAGATGAAGAGGATGAACCGGTGCAAGATGATCTGCAGCTGTCAGGGCAAGCTGGTGATCAATCATAATCCGGAGGCCGGTTTAGCCTTCTACATGCTGCAACATGTATTTGAGAAAAACATTATCCTTTTGGGCACTGAAACGCCTTGTAATAGGCTAGTTAAAACACTTGGTCTGGTATGCCTTTGTGCATATTTATCTGCCACTGATGCTTGCTTAATCCGACATGCTTAAGATATGATATTCATTATCCATAGCCATTTATTCAAGCTGGTCCTGCAGATAAGAAGCTTAAAGCGCCCTGGCGGTTTACCACCGGGCGGGTCATGATACCCAAATACATATATATATGACCAAGGTTTATAACCAAGGTTGTAAAGATAACCAAATATGGAAATATATGATACCTGTGACCTTTAGGCATAATGTTGGCTGACCAACTTTGTAGTGAGGGTCATAACCCTAATCTGAAGTATAAGTAACTCCTGTTATATGATATTGGTTGACAATAAAACCGTTCCGGGTTATGATAAACACCGGTTTATTCTATAGTGGGGACTTTGAGTCAAAACCAGACCGGGCTGATAGTCTCCGGATTATAACTTGATCATGTACTGACAACTTGTAGTTGACAGCCTAACCGGGTTGATAAACACCGGTTTGAAAACATCACAAATCTTATCAAAAGAAAGAAAAACTTAGCAAAAGGCAAATAAAACCGTTGTAGTCGAGGCTTTTCACGGGCTGCCAGGCCCCAAATTCGAGGCTTTTCATGGGTTGCCAGGCCACTGAGTTAAACCATTTTTGCAAAGCCTTTTAAGATGGTCCTCAATCCTTAACCAATCATCGTTTTAACTTGACAAGTTCAGGGTCTTCATTTTAGAGTAACTTGTCAAAGTTCGAAGGGTCATACCAGGTTTACCTGGGCGGAGTGACTTACTTAAATAGGCAGGTTAACCCGGGGTTTTAGGTGTATACACCAGGCTTCCAAGCCATGGCTTGATAGCCTGTTACAAGTGTAGATTCTTAGTTCATTTCGACAGCAAAGAATCCCCAAGCAACATTGTGAGCTGTGCTCAGTGGGTGCCTATGTTTGAGCTGTTGTTTTACAATACTCTCTTTGGCCCCGGATTGATGTGGCTTTGAGCCGATCAAGAGGTGTGACTGTGGTTCGGATACGACCAAGCCCCCAAGTGATGATGTGGCATTGCGCCTGATCAAGAGGTGTAGCTATGGTTCGAATACGACCAAGCCCCCAAGTGATGCTGTGGCATTGCGCCGATCAAGAGGTGTAGCTATGGTTCGGATACGACCAAGCCCCCAAGTGATGTTGTGGCATTGCGCCGATCAAGAGGTGTAGCTATGGTTCGGATACGACCAAGCCCCCAAGTGATGTAATATAAAGCTTTGAGAAGCTAAATCAAGGTGTAAACCGGGCGCCGCTTTGTAAGCTCCATGTAACCACACATGATGTAAGAAAAACAACAGATACCCCGCTTTAGCTGAGGTTCCGGTTTATTATATTGATCATAATATATACATTGTCATAATATGTACATAAGCAGAGCATGTAGCTCAAGTATAGTAGGGCCGAAGATGAGCAATATTCCACGGCCGGTTGGTCTCCTCCTCCGATTTACGTGAGTCTTTGCGCTCTCGAACATCGATTATGTAGTATGACCCGTTGTGCAGATTCTTGCTGACCACAAAGGGTCCTTCCCAAGGGGGGGATAGCTTGTGCATATCCGTCTGATCCCGGATGAGTCGAAGCACCAAATCTCCTTCTTGAAAGGTTCTGGTTCTAACCCAGCGGCTATGATAACGACGCAGATCTTGCTGATAAATCGCCGAACGGGCTGCCGCCATGTCACGCTCCTCATCTAACAGGTCAAGAGCTTCTTGCCTTGCCTTCTCGTTGTCAGCTTCAACGTATGCCGCTACACGAGGTGAGTCATGACGGATGTCACTAGGAAGAACCGCTTCCGCTCCATAAACCCTGAAGAACGGTGTGTATCCTGTCGATCTGTTGGGTGTGGTATTGATGCTCCATAACATTGAAGGTAGCTCCTCAACCCAACAACCCGGCGTCCGTTGCAAAGGAACCATAAGTCGGGGTTTGATGCCTCTCAAGATCTCTTGATTGGCCCTCTCCGCTTGACCATTGGACTGGGGGTGAGCCACTGATGATACGTCAAGCCGGATGTGCTCACGTTGACAGAACTCCTTCATGGCACCCTTTGACAGATTGGTACCATTGTCTGTTATAATGCTGTGTGGAAAGCCAACCGGAAGATCACCTTTTTGATGAATTGAACCACCGTGGCTGCGTCACACTTACTAACTGGCTCTGCCTCCACCCACTTCGTGAACTTATCAACCGCCACCAAAAGGTGGGTCTTCTTGTCCTTGGACCTCTTGAAAGGCCCAACCATATCCAGCCCCCAAGTTGCAAACAGCCAGGTGATTGGAATCATCGTCAATTCTTGAGCCGGTACATGAGCGCGCCTTGAGAATTTCTGACAGCCATCACATCTTTTGACCAAGTCCTCGGCATCATCATGAGCTGTCAACCAATAGAAACCGTGACGAAACGCCTTGGCCACCAAAGATTTTGAACCGGCGTGGTGACCACAATCTCCTTCGTGGATCTCACGCAAAATTTCACGGCCTTCCTCAGGAGACACACAGCGTTGAAACGCCCCTGTCACACTACAATGATGTAACTCTCCATTGATAATAGTCATGGACTTGGACCGCCGGATTATCTACCTGGCCAAAGTTTCATCCTCTGGTAACTCGCCCCGGTTCATATACGCCAGATATGTAACCGTCCAATCCAGAATAACATGAAGAGCCGCCACCAACTGAGCCTCCGGATCAGGAACAGCCAAATCCTCTTCACTAGGGAGCTTGACGGACAGATTATGCAAAACATCCAGGAAGACATTAGGTGGAACCGGTTTACGTTGGGAACCCAGGCGGCTTAAAGCGTCTGTCGCTTCATTCTTCCGCCGATCCACATGATCCACCTGATAACCTTTAAAGTGACCTGCAACAATATCCACCTCACGACGATATCCTGCCATTAGTGGGTCCTTGGAATCCCAAGTGCCGGACACTTGTTGAGCCACCAGATCCGAGTCACCGAAGCACTTAACTCGGCTTAGGTTCATCTCCTTAGCCATCCGAAGACCATGGAGTAAAGCCTCATATTCAGCTGCATTGTTAGTGCAAGGGAACATTAAACGGAGAACATAACAAAACTTATCACCTCGTGGGGAAGTTAATACGACTCCAGCCCCCGAGCCCTCCAATTGCCTGGATCCATCAAAATGAATAGTCCAATAAGTATGATCCGGCTTCTCCTCTGGCGCTTGTAATTCTGTCCAATCATTGATGAAATCCACAAGTGCCTGAGATTTGATCACCGTTCGGGGTATGTATTTCAACCCGTGAGGCCCGAGCTCTATAGCCCACTTAGCAATCCGGCCAGTTGCTTCCCTGTTCTGGATTATATCTCCCAACGGAGCAGAGCTGACCACCGTGATGGGATGACCTTGGAAATACTGCTTAAGCTTCCGGCTTGCCATAAAAACCCCATACACCAATTTTTGCCAATGCGGGTACCTCTGCTTGGACTCAATAAGTACCTCACTAATATAGTAGACCGGCCGTTGAACCAGATATTCCTTTCTGGCCTCCCTGCGCTCCACCACAATAGCCACACTAACAGCCCGAGCGTTAGCTGCCAAATATAGCAACAATGGCTCTTTGTCAACCGGAGCAGCGAGAACCGGCGGATTAGCCAGCTGCCGCTTTAAGTCCTCAAATGCTTCATTAGCGGCGTCACTCCAGATGAAGTCATCTGTTTTCTTCAGCATCTCATACAAAGGGATAGCCTTCTTGCCAAGGCGACTGATAAACCGGCTCAACGCGGCAATCCGGCCTGCCAGGCGTTGAACATCATTAATACACTTCAGTTTGGCCAAGGAGGTGATGGCCTTAATCTTTTCCGGATTAGCTTCAATACCCCGGTTAGACACCAAAAAACCCAAGAGCTTGCCTGCAGGTACACCAAAGACGCACTTGGCCGGATTAAGCATCATTTTGTAAACCCGTAGGTTATCGAAGGTTTCCTTCAAGTCATCAATCAATGTCTCCTTCTTCCTTGATTTCACCACAATATCATCCACATAGGCGTGAACATTGCGGCCGATCTGTTTATGAAGACAATTCTGCACACACCGTTGATAAGTCGCCTGGGCACTCTTGAGCCCAAAGGGCATGGACACATAGCAGAAGGCTCCAAAAGGAGTTATGAAGGCTGTCTTCTCCTGGTTGTGACACCCAAGTTTTTATTTGGATTTTTCAAAAGGTTTTTATTTGACTTGAGGGGAGTGATCAAAATAATTTCTTCAAGAGAACTCTCACTCTGAAATATTTTTCTTTATGGCACAAGTTTTATTTGGACCCACCCAAGATCTGTCCTTGGTCTTGGAGGTTCTTGATTTTCATTTGGACTCAAGACAAAATGTTTTTCATTTGGGGAAAATAACTTTTGAAAATCTTTTTGGAAATGCACTATGGCTTTTGGAAAACTCCTTTGCCACTTTCAACTTTTCTCTCTTACCATGGCCTTAGTGCAAATGCTCTCTCCCAACTCCTTCCTCACCTTTGGATCATGAATTGAAGCAAATCCAGCAGGTTGAACCTCCCCATGTGATTATTTTCCTTTTAAATTCTATTCAAATAATTTTTCTGCCTCCTTTCCTAGCACTTGGAGATTTGCAAAGGGACTCCACTTTTTGTCTTGATTTTTGCCCCCAAACCTTTGTCCCCTCCTAGTCCTTTGAACCCTCAACCTAGAACCATGAAGATCCACTGGTCTTCAATTCAAAATTTTCAAACTACATCTACTGCAAGTTTGGACCAGATTTGCCAAATTTGGTGAAATTCATTCAAAACCTCCTCCAAAAATTCCCAGTAAAATCAGGCAGCCTCTGGGTGCATTGAGTGGTCACCTCACCAAGTTACAACTCCAGAAAATTTATCTCATAGCCAAAACCTTCTGTCGAACACCTGCAGTGCACTGTCTATGTCAAGTTCAGAAAGTTCAGAGATTCAGTCAGTGGCTTGCTGTCGTTTTCTTCAGAGAAGGACGTCGATCTCGCCAGTACCACTGCGTCGCCTTGCTCCTCGTCCCCGCCCTCTTGTTCCTACACCGCACGAACGCCTGGCGCCTTGCGGGCGTCGACGACGAGCAGCAGAAGGTGCGCCGCCCCGTGACCGACGCCGGCGGCGGCTTTGCGGACGCCGGCGGGAGACACGGCGCCGACGGCGCCACCCAGCGCCGCCCAAACCACCGGAGCTCGCCGCGTGGCCTTCCACTCCCCGAACGCGCTGCCGCTCTCGTCGTGAACCGCAGGGCACGGAGTGCGCTCTCTGCCGCCGTTGAGCCCGTGCGGTCACCTCACCGTGGACCGACGCCATTACGCCAAGACCGACCCCGTTTAGCTGTGAAACGACTCCAGTAACCTCCACTGATGCTTCCTGGCCGCTCAAACCACCTGCCAATCCACTGCTCCGCCCTAATCGCTCGCCGGAGATTCTCCGTTCACGGCCACCCCGTCGATCTGCCTATAAATAGAGGCCCCGAGCTTCAACCCGAGCACCCACCATCCCTGCACTCCCCCTAGAGCAAGCCTAGCCACTGGAAGGGCCCCGAGGAGTCTCCTTCCTCGACTCCGGCCGCCGCGACCCGCCACGGGATCCAGCCCGATTCGCCCCCGTGTGTGCTCCTCCGCCTCCATTCTCTTGCCAGTAGCTTCACCTTGCATCCCTCGTTCTGACCCGCGCCTCAATTTGTAGCTTGCAGCCCTCCACCGGAGTTCCCCATCCTCACCCGAACCGCCGTCCGCCGGAGATAGTGTCGCCGTCGACGTAGTGCTCCCCGTTGGACGAGTCCACCACCCACCGACGTGGAAGAAGACGCTGAAGCTCTTGGTACCCTCCACTTCTCCTAACTCGCCGTGGTTCGACGCCGGCGTCCACCGCAGTCTTCGGGCGCCGGCGAGCTTTTTAAACCTGACAGGTGGACCCCGCCTGTCAGCCTCTATTCTATTCTCCTTCGAACCGTTTTCTGTTGGCGCCTTCGGGCAAATACGTTTTCCCCTTTGCGCTTGCGCATTCCCAACCGAAGCGTTTTCTGTTTTCTCAGTTAAAACCCTGGAACTTTTCTGTTTCATTACAGATAAGTCCCTGGACAGAAACCTTTATAATTTTTTAATAAAAAGGTATTTTTGAGTGATTCTTTTTCTGACAATCTTAAAATTTTCTCTAGTTTTTTATGGGATTTATTTGAAAAATATTTGGAAAGTTTCTGTGCATGTGTTAGTTTTCACGTTAGTACCCGTTTCGTGATTGCCGTAGGTTCCGGAAGAGGTGAAGGAGCCGCGAACTTCGCCGAGCTAGACTCCGACTTCTCCGAACCAGGCAAGCATGTTTTGAACATTTGATATGACAGGTGTTTTACATGTTCACGTGAGATTTTGTGCGTGGCATATGAGTGTCGGTAAATACCTCGTTGCTTGTAAGGCAACGACCCGGTTGTTCCAAAGTTGCGATGATCTCTGATGAGAGATGGCCAAATCATGTGGTGACATGAAGGGCAGCAAGGTGGTACTGTTGTAGCATACCAGCCTTGCGTCATCCGACTTTCTCCGACGTTAACGTGGTTGGAGCCACGTTATCGTTCTTTTCCCGCATGTTCCAAAGTTGCGATGATCTCTGATGAGAGATGGCCAAATCATGTGGTGACATGAAGGGCAGCAAGGTGGTACTGTTGTAGCATACCAGCCTTGCGTCATCCGACTTTCTCCGACGTTAACATGGTTGGAGCCACGTTATCGTTCTTTCCCCTTCCCGTGCTACCACATGTCTCATTGCCAGGATGCGGTTTAGTAAGTTGGTAACCTCTTTCCGTGTACACACCAAACAGAGAGGCCGGGATGATGGTACCTTGGCCCAGGATTAAAGCTAGTCATCCGGTCAGGGGGCATGGGTGTTTCCGGTTGGGACCGAGAGGGGGGCACCCCCTTAGAGCGCGCGTATAGAAATTTGATCCCATGCTACGCGAGGTTGTAGCCTCCCCGTCTCAAGGTTTATCTTGAATGTTGCCGAGGGTGATCCCTGGCTTCGGATGGTTGAATTGGGTGTGTACTGGTTAGACGTGTTTCTTCCAAAACACCGTAGACGAAACTAGTCCCCGTGACTACTGAAATCCGTTGGCTGTGGTTAAGTACAAACTCTGCAGAGTCAATTCTTTCCAAATCATCGTATCCATGACCAAGTAGTGTGAACATTATATCCATATCTATCCGTGTGAAAAACTTGTCCCCAGTGAACAAGCCCAAATGGTAAACCCAGTTTTATTGTTATTCCTGTGGATGGACTAACTTTATATTTGTTGCATGCTTGTGATGATTTATGTTCCCGAACGACTGTATTATTGAGCTGTGATATAAGCCCTTTATGTGACGTCGCGCAGACGTCCGACTGTGGTGTGTACTTGTTTCTTACTTTAAATATAAGCCCTTTATGTGGTGTCGCCTCGACGCCCGACTGTGGCATTATTATTCTGCATTTTCCCTCTCGAGGAGTCTTTCAGACACTCGTTTGGCACCCGCATTATTATTCCGCATTTTCCGCTCGAGGAGTCTTTCAGACACTCGTTTGGCACCAGTATTACTATTCTGCAGTTTCCGCTCGAGGCGTCATTCAGACCCTCGCTTGGCACCCAGTATTTATTATCTCTATGTCTGATCGCACTGGTTAACTTGTTCATGTGCTTCATGTTTACATTTGTTATACCTTATGTCCGAACTGTCTTGCGAGTACTTTCATAGTACTCACCTGGCTTGTTGATTTGGCCAGATGTTGACGAAGGCGATCTCTTGGATGAAGAGTTTGATAGCGCGCCCGATGCCTAGAGGAGTCCCAGTCAGTCCTGCGCGATCCCGGATATTGGTCACTTGTATTGTATACGCTTCCGCCACCCGCAATAAGTCTTCTCGAGCCCCACTCCGACGCTCGAAGAGTTGTAGTCTTCTGGAATCATATCACTCGCTTCGCGATGATATTTCCACCACCGTTATTATCGTGAGTTAGTAGTTTGCCACCCTATCCGCCATCTTGTTTTAGCGGCGTGCATGTAATAAATTGTTGGGCAGTCTCTGCTCAACCTTGTATTATATTTAGTACTCCTGGTATTTTTCTTCTGTGACCAAGATATTGTCTACCAGTGAGAAGGAATTCTTCCTCGCTGGTCCGTAAAAGGGATTGGTCTCTCAATAATTATTTTATTGAAAAACCGGTCGTGACAAGCTTGGTATCAGAGCCAGGCTGACTGTAGGAAGCCACTAGGTGCGATCGCTAATCGGTTATTAGCGTCTTTTGTGCTTTTTCAGCATTTTGCAATTGTAGCTATTTTCTGTTGGTCATCATAAATTTATGACATGACTACTCAGAATTTTTGCCTACTTTTGTAGATGGCTGGCAGCAGCTGTGAGAACCGAGTGTTCACCAACGTGCCCGAGGGGTTTGTCAAGCTCCTCGTCTCCATCACCAAGCTCGCGATCGGGCCAGCAGCTCGCCCGGAGTTCACACTCTACCAGCACAAGCTCAGTGACGACGTGTCTATGCACCAAGCTGTGGTGCAGTTCAAGGGAGGACGTTCTGCTGCTCGCCACTTCCGTTTTGTGGGAAGGGCCATGCCTACGGAGAGGCATGCCATGCAGATGGCTGCCCGTGAGGCGATAGCTCGCCTTCGGGACATCCTTCCTACGATGAAGACTCGTCGCTACCGCTACCTCCCATGCCATGTGCCTTACACCAGCCACTATGCGTATGCCTGCCATCGGGGAGAACGAGATGAAGCCATCGAGATGGTTGTGGAGTATCTCAAGGCTCTGGAGGAGTCTTTCGACAACCTCGTAGATGATCTTGTGGCTGCCCGCATGGACTTAGTCCGGGGCGGTCCTGCCAGCAGGAAGGAGCTTCTCCACACGGCGCCGCCTCTGACATTCGTCTCGTCTTCAGCCTCGTATGCACCGGCCGTTTTGGCCACTGCTCGCCGTCTGCCTACCACTGAGGAGTTCGACCGAGTCATCGCTCCTACTCCAGTCAGAGCCGCACCGCCTGCCGCACGCGCTCTACCACCAGTCGCCCCCGCACCATCACCGCAGCGCAGCGTCACGCGCCAGGAGCCAGCTAGAGAGGAGGTGGAGGTTGATTCTCCTGGACCGCTGAGCCTTGCCATCGGCAAGGGGAAGGAGATCTTCACCATCTCCGACTGAGAGCACCGAGTAGCCGCGTGTTATGTCTGCCTGTATGATGTGCTGTTTATTCCTGTATGCTAGTTTGTATTGGTGTGTTTGCTGCCTTCCGGAGTAGTACGCTAGTTTTAATAACATGTCAGGATGTGTACGCGCATCCTGAGTGCTGTATCACGTGTTTGCTTTTCGCATGTAAGATTTATGTTAAGCACTTCTTCTCCATAAAAAAGTCATTTGTGTTTCTCTGAAAACCTTGAAGCCTTTTGATTATTGCCTTTGCGAGATTTTTTCTTGTGCTACACAGTTTTTTTTTCTCATGGGTTTTGCAAATAATACCCCAGACTGGAAAAATGTCTCGCTCGTGGACTCGCTCCATGCCCAATCAGCCAGAAGAGGTTTACGGGACATAGACCAGCAACAATTTCACTCAGGGTCAGTCCAGCCAACAAGACAGCGAAGCAGCACTGTCTCAAGTATGCCGTCTCTTCGAGCAAAGCCAGCAACAGCACCAAGAGATGATGAACCATGTCATCAATATGGGAAACCACCGTGAACCCTATCAACCACATTCCAAGTTATCCGAGTTACAGAAGACTCGCCCCTCAACTTTTGCTCACACCGATAGGCCGCTGGAAGCCGATGATTGGCTTCGTGAGATTGAAAGGAAACTGATTATTGCTCAGTGCTCAGATCATGAGAAGGTGCTTTATGCACCACACTACCTTACTGGAGCAGCCGTAGCATGGTGGGAAAACTTCCTACACATGCATCCCAGGGAACACAACATCACCTGGGAAGAGTTCAAGGAAGGCTTCCGTGGGGCACACATCCCCAGGAGCATCCTAAAGATCAAGAAGAGAGAGTTTGATGACCTGAAGCAGAGAGGCATGTCAGTCACAGAATACAACGGTCAGTTCACCCAGCTGTCTCGTTATGCCTACGACGAGCACATGACAGAAAGGAAGAAGATGGAAAAATTCCTGGACGGCCTGGCACCCGCGCTAAGATGCCAACTGATTGTGCACACCTTTCCGGATTTTAAGACGCTGGTGGACAAGGCCATCACCTTGGAGAATGAGCACCGTAGTCTGGAAGATAACCGTAAGCGGAAGAGGGACAATACGACTCTTGCCCGCAGCAACCGAGGCAAGACTGAGGTCCCAAGGACAGATGCAAGGAGATCCACGACTACTGAGCCAAGGCCTGTCGGACAGTTTCATGCCAGGGACAAGGAGTTCACATACCGTCCAGGGGTCACCTGCTATGCTTGTGGTCAACAAGGGCATTATGCTAAACAGTGCCCGAAGCCAAGAGACTCGGCACCCAAGCCGAACAATGGTGGAAACAATCCCGCCCCCAAGCGCAACAACTTCAACCCCAGCAACAACCACAGGAAGGGTCACCTGAACCATGTGACCAGGGAAGAAGCGCAAAATGCCCCAGACATCGTGCTCGGTACGTTCCCTGTCAACACAGTACCTGCCACGGTTTTGTTTGATTCTGGAGCTTCCCATTCGTTCGTTTCGAAGAGTTTTGTTTCACAACACGGTTTTCCGATACTTCCCTTGGAAAAATCTATGATCATCAAGTCCCCCGGAAATAAGCAAATCGCTCAGGGTTACTGCCAAGGAGTGGTCATTGAGTTCGAAGGACTACAATTCCACGCGAATCTCATCGTGTTGGAAAGTAAAGGACTGGATGTCATTTTAGGGATGGACTAGTTGACCACCAACAAAGGATTCATCGACTGTTTCAATCGGACAGTCATTCTCACTCACCACCACGGCAAGACTATAAGAGTTTCCGCTCAGGAAAGGCCACGATCACAGAAACCAAAACTGAACAAAATGGACATTGCAGAACTGAGAAAAGTTCCAGTGGTATGCGAGTTTTCTGATGTATTCCCTGAAGAACTACCAGGCATGCCACCAGACCGAGAGATAGAATTCAGCATTGAACTAGCACCTGGCACCGCTCCCATCTATAAGAAGCCGTATAGCTCAGAATTGGTGGAGTTGAAGAAGCAGATAAAGGAATTGTTGGACAAAGGATTTATTCGAGCCAGCTCCTCACCTTGGGGTTCGCCTGTGTTGTTCGCCAAAAAGAAAGATGGGACACTGAGGCTGTGCATAGACTATCGAGCCCTCAATATGGTCACCATCAAAAACAAATATCCGATGCCGCGAATAAATGATTTATTTGACCAGCTCGCACAGGCCAGGGTATTCTCAAAAATTGATTTGAGATCGGGATATCACCAATTGAAGGTACGGACGGAAGATATCCCCAAGACAGCTTTCACTTCCAGATATGGGTTATACGAGTTCACAGTGATGCCTTTTGGACTAACGAACGCCCCCGCATATTTCGTCCACCTCATGAACAAAGTGTTCATGAAATTCATGGACAAATTTGTGGTGGTATTCATTGACGACATTCTGGTTTACTCAAGGACACCAGAAGAGCATGCTGAGCACCTCAGGATTGTTTTGGGAGAATTGAGGAAACATCAGTTGTACGCCAAATTTAGCAAGTGCGAATTTTGGCTAAGACAAGTTGGCTTCTTGGGCCATATACTGAACCAAGAAGGCGTGGCCGTAGACCCAGAAAAAGTCAAGGCCATACTGGACTGGAAGCCACCCGCCAATGTTACTGATGTGCGGAGTTTCCTGGGAATGGCCGGATATTACAGGAGATTTATTGAAGGATTCTCCACTGTGGCGAAACCTATGACACAGTTACTCAAGAAGGACAAGAAATTTGTATGGACGGAAGCATGCGAGCAGAGCTTCCAAGAACTCAAGAAGAAGCTGACAACCGCACCAGTCTTAACTGTGCCAGACATACACAAGAGCTTTGAAGTGTATTGTGACACATCCCGAAAAGGACTCGGATGCGTACTAATGCAGGATGGCAAGGTTGTCGCATATGCCTCCAGGCAGCTGCGAAAACATGAGGAAAATTACCCAACACATGACTTGGAGCTAGCAGCAGTCATACATGCACTCAAGGAGTGGAGGCACTTTCTGTTGGGAAATCGCTGTGAAATATATACAGACCATAAGAGCCTCAAATATATTTTCACACAGCCAGAGCTGAATTTACGCCAACGACGCTGGTTGGAACTGGTCAAAGACTATGACGTCGGCATTCACTACCACCCAGGGAAAGCAAATGTAGTAGCCGATGCCCTTAGTCGAAACCCCAGCCCGGACAGTGACGGTCAGCAAAATTTGAGGCCTGAGTTTCAGCGAGAGTTTGCTAGGCTCAACATGATGTTAGTCTGAGGGCACCGTATCGAACCTGGAGATACAACCCACCCTGGTGGAACAAATCAAGAAGGCTCAACAGGGACATCCCAGCATCGAAGGCATAAAGAAGAAAATGAATCTTCGTAAGACTTCCGAGTTCGTCACCGACGGTGAAGGAACATTGTGGTACCAAAACAGACTTTGCGTACCTAACATTGAGGAACTCAAGCAACAGATCTTGACGGAAAGCCACACCGCTCCATACTCGATCCATCCTGGAGGAACCAAAATGTACAAGGACATCCAGGAAAGATTTTGGTGGCACGGTATGAAAAGAGACATAGCCACATTTATTGCTTGTTGCGATTGATGTCAGCGCATCAAGGCCGAGCATCAAAAGCCAGCAGGACTACTCCAGCCAAACAGGATACCGGAGTGGAAGTGGGATGAAATAGGAATGGATTTCATCGTCGGACTACCCCGATCACAACGTGGGAATGACGCCATATGGGTTATCACAGACCGACTAACCAAGGTTGCTCATTTCATTCCCGTGAAGACTACCTACTCCACCCAAAGACTGGCAAAGCTTTATCTCTCTCGTATAGTTTGCTTGCACGGAGTCCCAAAGACTATAATATCAGACCGAGGCACCCAATTTGTCTCCAAATTTTGGGATCACCTACAACAAGCTCTGGGTACGCAGCTAGCTTTCAGTACAGCATACCACCCTCAGACTGATGGACAAACGGAACGTGTGAACCAGATCCTAGAGGATATGCTGAGAGCCTGTGTACTCACCTATGGATCCAGTTGGGAAGAGAGTTTGCCCTATGCCGAATTTGCTTACAACAACAGTTACCAAGCCAGCTTGCAAATGGCACCCTTTGAAGCATTGTACGGACGGAGGTGTCGTACCCCACTGAATTGGTCAGAAACAGGTGACAGCCGCATCTTCGGCCCAGACATGCTTAAAGAGGCCGAGGAGAAAGTTAAACAAGTCCGGGACAGACTCAAGACAGCACAGAGCCGACAAAAGAGCTACTATGATCAGAAGCATCGTGAGGTCAGCTTTGAACCCGGTGATTCCGTATACCTCCGAGTATCTCCTATGAGGGGTCTGCAACGGTTCAAAATTAAGGGGAAGCTAGCCCCAAGATTTATTGGACCATTTTGTGTGAAGGCACGAAGAGGCACGGTAGCCTACCAACTAGACCTACCCAAGGAGTTGTCAGACATCCATGACGTATTCCACGTCTCGCAGTTGAGGAAATGCATGAGTAACCCGGAGAAACATGTACCTCATGAGAACATTGATATGCAACCAGATCTCACCTACAGAGAAAGGCCGGTAAAGATTTTAGAAGAGTCTGAACGGAGGACCCGTCAGAAAACGACAAGATTTTTCAGGGTTCAGTGGAGCAACCACACTGAGGATGAAGCTACATGGGAAAGGGAAGATTTCCTCCGGGCAGAGTATCCATATCTATTCGAGGATCAGCAGAAATCTCGAGGATGAGATTTTTCCTAAGGGGGTAGGTGTTGTGACACCCAAGTTTTTATTTGGATTTTTCAAAAGGTTTTTATTTGACTTGAGGGGAGTGATCAAAAATTTTTCTTCAAGAGAACTCTCACTCTCAAATATTTTTCTTTATGGCACAAGTTTTATTTGGACCCACCCAAGATCTGTGCTTGGTCTTGGAGGTTCTTGCTTTTCATTTGGACTCAAGACAAAATGTTTTTCATTTGGGGAAAATAACTTTTGAAAATCTTTTTGGAAATGCACTATGGCTTTTGGAAAACTCCTTTGCCACTTTCAACTTTTCTCTCTTACCTTGGCCTTAGTGCAAATGCTCTCTCCCAACTCCTCCCTCACCTTTGGATCATGAATTGAAGCAAATCCAGCAAGTTGAACCTCCCCATGTGATTATTTTCCTTTTAAATTCTATTCAAATAATTTTTCTGCCTCCTTTCCTAGCACTTGGAGATTTTCAAAGGGACTCCACTTTCTGTCTTGATTTTTGCCCCCAAACCTTTTTCCCCTCCTAGTCCTTTGAACCCTCAACCTAGAACCATGAAGATCCACTGGTCTTCAGTTCAAAATTTTCAAACTACATCTACTGCAAGTTTGGACCAGATTTGCCAAATTTGGTGAAATTCATTCAAAACCTCCTCCAAAAATTCCCAGTAAAATCAGGCAGCCTCTGGGTGCATTGAGTGGTCACCTCACCAAGTTACAACTCCAGAAAATTTATCTCATAGCCAAAACCTTCTGTCGAACACCTGCAGTGCACTGTCTATGTCAAGTTCAGAAAGTTCAGAGATTCAGTCAGTGGCTTGCTGTCGTTTTCTTCAGAGAAGGACGTCGATCTCGCCAGTACCACTGCGTCGCCTTGCTCCTCGTCCCCGCCCTCTTGTTCCTACACCGCACGAACACCTGGCGCCTTGCGGGCGTCGGCGACGAGCAGCAGAAGGTGCGCCGCCCCGTGACCGACGCCGGCGGCGGCTTTGCGGACGCCAGCGGGAGACACGGCGCCGACGACGCCACCCAGCGCCGCCCAAACCACCGGAGCACGCCGCGTGGCCTTCCACTCCCCCGAACGCGCTGCCGCTCTCGTCGTGAACCGCAGGGCACGGAGCGCGCTCTCTGCCGCCGTTGAGCCCGTGCGGTCACCTCACCGTGGACCGACGCCATTACGCCAAGACCGACCCCGTTTAGCTGTGAAATGACTCCAGTAACCTCCACTGATGCTTCCTGGCCGCTCAAACCACCTGCCAATCCACTGCTCCGCCCTAATCGCTCGCCGGAGATTCTCCGTTCACGGCCACCCCGTCGATCTGCCTATAAATAGAGGCCCCGAGCTTCAACCCGAGCACCCACCATCCCTGCACTCCCCCTAGAGCAAGCCTAGCCACTGGAAGGGCCCCGAGGAGGTCTCCTTCCTCGACTCCGGCCGCCGCGACCCGCCACGGGATCCAGCCCGATTCGCCCCCGTGTGTGCTCCTCCGCCTCCATTCTCTTGCCAGTAGCTTCACCTTGCATCCCTCGTTCTGACCCGCGCCTCAATTTGTAGCTTGCAGCCCTCCACTGGAGTTCCCCATCCTCACCCGAGCCGCCGTCCGCCGGAGATAGTGTCATCGTCGACGTAGTGCTCCCCGTTGGACGAGTCCACCACCCACCGACGCGGAAGAAGACGCTGAAGCTCTTGGTACCCTCCACTTCTCCTAACTCGCCGTGGTTCAACGCCGGCGTCCACCACAGTCTTCGGGCGCTGGCGAGCTTTTTAAACCTGACAGGTGGACCCCGCCTGTCAGCCTCTATTCTATTCTCCTTCGAACCGTTTTTTGTTGGCGCCTTCGTGCAAATACGTTTTCCCCTTTGCGCTTGCGCATTCCCAACCGAAGCGTTTTCTGTTTTCTCAGTTAAAACCCTGGAACTTTTCTGTTTCATTACAGATAAGTCCCTAGACAGAAACCTTTATAACTTTTTAATAAAAAGGTATTTTTGAGTGATTCTTTTTCTGACAATCTTCAAATTTTGTCTAGTTTTTTATGGGATTTATTTGAAAAATATTTGGAAAAGTTTCTGTGCATGTGTTAGTTTTCACGTTAGTACCCGTTTCGTGATTGCCGTAGGTTCCGGAAGAGGTGAAGGAGCCGCGAACTTCGCCGAGCTAGACTCCGACTTCTCCGAACCAGGCAAGCATGTTTTGAACATTTGATATGACAGGTGTTTTACATGTTCACGTGAGAGTTTGTGCGTGGCATATGAGTGTCGGTAAATACCTCGTTGCTTGTAAGGCAACTACCCGGTTGTTCCAAAGTTGCGATGATCTCTGATGAGAGATGGCCAAATCATGTGGTGACATGAAGGGCAGCAAGGTGGTACTGTTGTAGCATACCAGCCTTGCGTCATCCGACTTTCTCCGACGTTAACGTGGTTGGAGCCACGTTATCGTTCTTTTCCCGCATGTTCCAAAGTTGCGATGATCTCTGATGAGAGATGGACAAATCATGTGGTGACATGAAGGGCAGCAAGGTGGTACTGTTGTAGCATACCAGCCTTGCGTCATCCGACTTTCTCCGACGTTAACATGGTTGGAGCCACGTTATCGTTCTTTCCCCTACCCGTGCTACCACATGTCTCATTGTCAGGATGCGGTTTAGTAAGTTGGTAACCTCTTTCCGTGTACACACCAAACAGAGAGGCCGGGATGATGGTACCTTGGCCCAAGATTAAAGCCAGTCATCCGGTCAGGGGGCATGGGTGTTTCCGGTTGGGACCGAGAGGGGGGGCACCCCCTTAGAGCGCGCGTATAGAAATTTGATTCCATGCTACGCGAGGTTGTAGCCTCCCCGTCTCAAGGTTTATCTTGAATGTTGCCGAGGGTGATCCCTGGCTTCGGATGGTTGAATTGGGTGTGTACTGGTTAGACGTGTTTCTTCCAAAACACCGTAGACGGAACTAGTCCCCGTGACTACTGAAATCCGTTGGCTGTGGTTAAGTACAAACTCTGCAGAGTCAATTCTTTCCAAATCATCGTATCCATGACCAAGCAGTGTGAACATTATATCCATATCTATCCGTGTGAAAAACTTGTCCCCGGTGAACAAGCTCAAATGGTAAACCCAGTTTTATTGTTATTCCTGTGAATGGACTAACTTTATATTTGTCGCATGCTTGTGATGATTTATGTTCCCGAACGACTGTATTATTGAGCTGTGATATAAGCCCTTTATGTGACGTCGCGCAGACGTCCGACTGTGGCGTGTACTTGTTTCTTACTTTAAATATAAGCCTTTTATGTGGTGTCGCCTCGACGCCCGACTGTGGCATTATTATTCTGCATTTTCCCTCTCGAGGAGTCTTTCAGACACTCGTTTGGCTCCCGCATTATTATTCCGCATTTTCCGCTCGAGGAGTCTTTCAGACACTCGTTTGGCACCAGTATTACTATTCTGCAGTTTCCGCTCGAGGCGTCATTCAGACCCTCGCTTGGCACCCAGTATTTATTATCTCTATGTCTGATCGCACTGGTTAACTTGTTCATGTGCTTCATGTTTACATTTGTTATACCTTATGTCCGAACTGTCTTGCGAGTAATTTCATAGTACTCACCTGGCTTGTTGATTTGGCCAGATGTTGACAAAGGCGATCTCTTGGATGAAGAGTTTGATAGCGCGTCCGATGCCTAGAGGAGTCCCAGTCAGTCCTGCGCGATCCCGGATTTTGGTCACTTGTATTGTATACGCTTCCGCCACCCGCAATAAGTCTTCTCGGGCCTCACTCCGACGCTCGAAGAGTTGTAGTCTTCTGGAATCATATCACTCGCTTCACGATGATATTTCCACCACCGTTATTATCGTGAGTTAGTAATTTGCCACCCTACCGCCGTCTTGTTTCAGCGGCGTGCATGTAATAAATTGTTGGGCAGTCTCTGCTCAACCTTGTATTATATTTAGTACTCCTGGTATTTTTCTTCTGTGACCAAGATATTGTCTACCAGTGAGAAGGAATTCTTCCTCGCTGGTCCGTAAAAGGGATTGGTCTCTCAATAATTATTTTATTGAAAAACCGGTCGTGACACTGGTCCTTAACTGCCATTTTGATCTGATGATAACCAGAATATGCATCCAAGAAGCTCAAACGTTCGCAACCCGTCGTAGCATCAATAATTTGATCAATACGAGGGAGGGCAAAAGGATCTGCTGGACAAGCTTTGTTAAGATCTGTGTAGTCCACACACCTACGCCAAGTGCCGTTCTTTTTAAGGACCAGCACCGGATTAGCCAACCACTCAGGATGGAATACTTCAACGATAAATCCAGCCACCAAGAGCCTGGCTACTTCTTCTCCAATAGCTTTGCGTCTTTCTTCATTGAACCGGCGGAGAAACTGCTTGACCGGTTTATATTTGGGATCAACATTGAGAGTGTGCTCAGCGAGTTCTCTCGGTACACCTGGCATGTCAGAAGGCTTCCATGCAAAGATGTCCCGATTCTCACGGATGAACTCGATGAGCGCGCTTTACTATTTCGGATCCAAGTTAGCGCTGATGCTAAACTGCTTGGACGAATCGCCAGGCACGAAGTCAACAAGCTTAGTCTCATCAGCCGATTTAAACTTCAGGGCCGGATCATGCTCTGTAGTTGGTTTCTTCAACGAAGTCATATCTGCCGGATCAACATTGTCCTTGTAAAACTTCAACTCACTTTTATTACTTGTTACCTTGTTGTTTTTATTTGTTCAGATTACAGAAGTTATTTCTACCATCTATACTACACACCTATCATCACATCTTCACTGAACTAGTGCACCTATACAACTCACAATTATATGTGTGTGGGGGACACAACATAATATCTATATTTGATTGCAGGGTTGTTTGAGAGAGGATCATCTTCATCCTACACCTTCCATGGATTGATAAACCTTTGGTCATCCACTTGATAAAAATTTGCTACCGCCCTACAAAACTCTACGCTTGGAAGCCCAACCAAGTCTAGAAGAATAAAGTTGCATAGTAGACATCACTCACTCATACATACAATAGTTTACACTCCTTTTCTTTCCTTTGCATTTATTATATTTCTCTAGAAGCATGTGTAGAGGTGGAACACACTCTCTTCTTCTTTCTCTATCTCCCCTCCTTGTAAGCAAATGTGTAATCCAGTTTGTGGTCAAGAATTTTGTAGGTCAACAAGGTCTCTGTTAAATTGTGATCCAAATTCTAAGGTATTGGACTAGACGTAGTACATACGGTGTGGGCCTTTGCGTTGGTACCGACGCGTACGAGTATAACTCGTTTACTTGTCCTCCAAGGACTCTCATGTATTGCCCTCATATATACCCCATGTAGTCACACCTCAGACGGTCTGTCATCTCGTGCTTGTAATACTCCTCCTCATAGTGATTGCGCCTTCGTGTGTCCGTGATTTTCTCTCGCAAGGGTTTCCACATAAAAATCTGTGTCTCTCTATCTCGTTTATTTCTCGTTATTATCTAACAAGTGGTATACAGAGCCAAGTTGACAGATACGAGATTTGAGACGAGGGATTAGGGTTACGCGCGCCATCGCCCGCACGTGACCAGGCGATCCGGCTTCGGATCGATTTCCGTTGCTAGGTTGTACGACGTCGAGACCAACGGGAGTCCGTACACGTTCATATCAGCAAGGGAGCAGCCGCTCTTTCCGATCAACCGAGCCGCTGCTTCAAGTCGTGGTGCTGCTGCTCCCGACCGTGACGTGAAGACAGAAGCCAAGTACTACTAGTACTCACTTTTTCAATATCGATCTTGGTAGTAGCCTTGCTACTTTTCACGTGAAGGCAAAGTTAACCATCAATACTACTTGTGCCACGTGAAGTCATCCACGTCAGATTTTTTTGTCTTTGGTTGCTACGTGCACACGAGGAAGCTACCAGGTGCTATTTACTTTGTTTTATCCGCAATACTAATTCTTTCAAGAATTATTCTGCTTTCGACTTGTACTACTTTGTGTGCATAGTTTATCGACTCGTGGCATCCATGAAGTACGACCTTCTGCTGCTAGACCGTGACACAAGGTTTACCCTATGGCAAGTCAAGATGCGGGCGTTGTTGGCACAGTCTGACTATGATGAAGCACTGGATAGTTTTGGGAAGAATAGAATTCAGGACTGGACTAATGAGGAGAAAAGAATTGATTGTAAGGCTTTGTCACAAATTCAACTCCATTTGCATAATAATATTTTGCAGGAAGTTTTGAGCGAGAAAACTGCCGCCGCTCTATGGTTAAAGCTGGAAGGGATTTGCATGACTAAAGATCTCACCAGCAAGAGGCATCTGAAGCAAAAATTATTCCTGTACAGGTTACCCGAGGGAGGTAATGTTTTGAATCATATTTCAGAATTTAAGGAGATTATATCCGATCTAGCTGCAATGGAGGTTAAGTATGAAGAGGAAGATACTGCTTTAATGTTACTTTGTTCACTGCCATGTTCTTATACCAATTTTAGAGACACCATATTATACGGTCGTGATACTCTCACGCTTAATGAAGTTTATGAAGCTTTGAACTCTAAGGAGAAGATGAAATTAATGGTGCCTCATGATGGTTCGAGTTCATCCCAAGCCGAGGGATTATCTGCTCGTGGCAGGACAAAGGAGAAGAACTCCAATAATGGAAACAGAGGCAAAAGTAAGAACGGCCACAGGGGCCGGTCACAATCCAGAGACAAGAAATATTGCAGATATTGCAAGAGAGACGGGCATGACATCTCAGAGTGTTTCAAGTTCCAGAACAAGGAAAAGAGGAAAGGTAACAAACAAGGTGAAAATTCTGCTAACGTTGCTCGTGATGATAGTTCAGATGATGCTCTTGTCGTTATTGCTGGATGTGCTGAGACCAATGATGAGTGGGTACTTGACACCGCATGCACTTTTCTTATGTGTCCACGTAGAGATTGGTTTAATACTTTTGATTCCACTACTACTGATGGTTCCGTTTTGGGTTTTGATAATTCACCATGCAAGATTGAAGGCATAGGTTCCGTTCGAATCAAGATGTTTGATGGCACAATCAGAACTTTGACAGATGTTCGGTATATTCTGAAGATGAAGAGAAATCTTATCTCTGTTAGTGCCCTTGATGCAAAGGGGTACAAGTATTCAGGTGGAGATAGTGTTTTGAAGTCACCAAAGGCTCTTTTGTTGTGATGAAAGGTGACTTAAGTTCGACCAATGGTCTTTATTACCTTTGAGGTTCTACCGTTTCAGGTAACGCTACTCCAGCTTTTTCAAAGAATTCTGATTGTGATGCTGCTAACCTTTGGCATATGCGCCTTGGACATATGAGTGAACTTGGTTTAGCAGAGTTAAATAAGAGAGGTCTTCTTGATGGATATGAACCTGGTAAATTGAAATTTTGTGAGCATTGTATCTTCGGCAAGCACAAGAGGGTGAAGTTCAACACTTCGACTCATACAACCAAAGGTATTCTTGATTATGTGCATTCTGATTTATGGGGACCATCTCGCAAGAAGTCACTAGGTGGTGCAAGTTACATGCCGACTATTATTGATGATTATTCGAGAAAAGTTTGGCCTTATTTATTTAAGCATAAATATGAAGCATTCTCAGTTTTTAAGGAGTGGAAGATTATGATTGAGAGGCAAACTGAAAAGAAGGTAAAAATACTTCGCACTGATAATGGTATCGAATTCTGTTCTAAGCAATTTACGAAGTATTGCAAGTCTGAAGGCATTGTCAGACATTACACCGTCCTTATACTCCTCAACAAAACGGTGTTGCTGAGCATATGAACAGGACCATTATTTCCAGCGCTCGTTGCATGTTGTCCAATGCAGGTTTGCATAGGCGTTTTTGGGCCGAGGCCGCTTCCACTGCTTGTTATCTCATTAACCGTTCACCATCTATTGCTCTTAATAAGAAAACTCCAATTGAGGTATGGTATGGTTCACCTCTGATTATTCACAGTTAAGAGTTTTTGGTTGCACTGCTTATGCTCATGTTGATAATGGAAAACTGGAGCCTAGAGCTGTTAAGTGCATCTTTCTTGGTTATAAATCTGGTGTTAAAGGTTTTAAATTATGGAATCCTGAAACCCAGAAGGTTTTTATTAGCAGAAATGTTATCTTAATGAATCTGCTATGTTACATGATGTTTCATCTACTAATGTTCCCGTTGAGAGTGAACAACAGCCTATTGTTCAGGAGCCTACTGTTCAGGTGGAGCATGTTATTGATTCAGGTGATACATCCGGTAATGAAATTGTTGATGCACATGATGAACCCGTCGTTAATGATGATCATGTCACTCCCACTCCAAATCAGCCTATTATTCCGCCCAGTTGGAATCTTGCACGTGACAGAGTTAGGCGGGGTACTAATAAACCTAGCAGGTTAATTGAACAGTGCATTGTTTCTTTTGCTTTATCTGTTGCAGAAGAAATTGAAGGTAATTCTGAGCCTTCTTCATATTCCGAGGCTATTATTTCTGGTGATAGTAATAACTGGATGACCGCTATGCATGATGAGATGGAATCGCTTGAAAAGAATGCCACTTGGGATTTAGTAAGATTACCTAGAGAGAAGAAACCTATTCGTTGCAAGTGGGTTTTCAAGAGGAAAGAATGTGTTTCTCCTAATGAAGAGACAAGATATAAAGCAAGGTTAGTTGCTAAAGGTTACAGTCAGATTCCAGGTATTGACTATAACGAAGTCTTTTCTCCTGTTGTGAATCATAGCTCTATTCGCACTTTACTCAGTATTGTTGCCATGCATGATCTTGAGCTTGAACAATTGGATGTTAAAACTGCAATTTTTACATGGAGAATTAGAAGAGGATATTTATATGGAACAACCTGAAGGTTTTGTTATTCCTGGAAAAGAAAATCTTGTCTGTAAGTTAAAGAAATCTCTTTATGGATTGAAGCAATCCCCGAGATAGTGGTACAAGAGATTTGACACCTTTATGCTCTCTCAAGGTTTCAAAAGGTCTAATTATGATAGTTGTGTTTATTTGAAAACTGTCAATGGATCAACTATTTATTTGCTCCTTTATGTTGATGATATGCTAATTGCTGAAAAGAGTATGTCAGATATTGATGAACTAAAGAAGCAATTGATTAATGAATTTGAGATGAAGGATTTGGGTGCAGCAAAGAAAATAATTGGCATGGAAATTTCCAGAGATAGACCGTCTGGAAAAGTATATCTAAGTCAGAAGGGATATATTGATAAAGTTCTTCGTCGTTTTAATATGCATAATGCCAAGCCGGTGAGTACTCCGTTAGCTACACACTTCAAATTATCATTAGCCTTATGTCCTAAGTCAGATGCAGATATTGAGTACATGTTTAGAGTTCCCTATTCGAGTGCAGTTGGTTCACTTATGTATGCCATGGTTTGTTCTCGTCCGGATTTATTTTATGCATTGAGTGTTGTCAGTAGATACATGGCTAATCCTGGAAAAGAGCATCGGAAAGCAGTTCAGTGGATTTTCAGATACCTACGAGGTACTTCTAATGCTTATTTACAGTTTGGGAAAACTGGAGATGGACTTGTTGATTTTGTTGATTCTGATTTTGCTGGTGATTTGGATAAGAGAAGATCACTCACAGGTTATGTTTTCACCATTGGTGGTTGTGCTGTAAGTTGAAGAGCAACTTTGCAGTCTATTGTGGCTTGTTCCACTACTGATGCCGAGTATATGGCTATTTCTGAGGCATGCAAAGAAGCTATCTAGTTGAGATGTTTGTACGCTGAGCTTTGTGGAGATTCATCTTGTTCCACTACCATATCTTACAAAGAATCCAATGTATCATGAGAGGACAAAGCACATTGATGTCAGATTTCATTATATTTGAGGTGTTGTTGCTGAAGGCAATTTAAAGGTATGCAAGATAAGTACTCATGATAATCCTGCTGATATGATGACAAAGCCAGTCCTGAACAATAAGTTTTGAGCTTTGCTCATGCTTAGTTGGTATTTCTCACTAGTCCTATGGACTTTGACGCACAAGGTGTTTATGCTGATTTGGATGGAGTTATCTACTTTCTTCGACTACTGGAGGGAATTTGGCTCAAGGTGGAGATGTTAAATTGTGATCTAAATTCTACCGTATTGGACTAGACATAGTACATACGGTGTGGGCCTTTGCGTTGGTACCTACGCGTACGAGTACAACTCGTTTACTTGTCCTCCAAGGACTCTCATGTATTGCCCTCATATATTCCCCATGTAGTCGCACCTCAGACGGTCTGTCGTCTCGTGCTTGTAATACTCTTCCTCATAGTGATTGCGCCTTCGTGCGTCCGTGGTTTTCTCCCGCAAGGGTTTCCACGTAAAAATCCATGTCTCTCTGTCTCGTTTATTTCTCGTTATTATCTAACAGTCTCGAGTTTCATCACCTATCTATAAGTAGGGCTAACACCCTTTAATGAACTCTCTTCGACAATTTCTTCTTCTCCGTTGGCATTTGATATGTTGAGTGTGTTATCTGTGCGACACAAAGAACAAATTTAAGACTAGCACTGAAAATAAATTGTTCAAGATAATTGAGTAAATGTCGTTGGACGTGAATAGAACCACATCCAAACCCTTTCTGATGTGAACTGGGGCCCGATCTTTCGATGAGAGGGAGATAACTACGATTTTGGGTGGGACTTGACCCTCACGATCCGGCTACCAACCGTACAGGAAGAACCGTACACGGCTGATATCCACGGCAATCGCTGAACCAACTCCACGATGTTATCGACCGAGCCAACGGCGCGATCGACCTATCCACGAAGGATTTTTCCTGCAAGAAAATCAAAGAACATGCAAGAAAATAATAGCCAAGCAATCTAAAAATTGCGGATATGCTAAATGAATAAATCTCACAAATTGAGGTTCCGATAGGATGTCTTGACAGTCGCACTAGCCGCTACACGCGAAGACAAATAAAAGTAGAAATAGCTAAACTTCTCTAAACAAAACCAGGATCTAAACCCTAACAAGCGGTAACTATTTATTGAATACGGCGCAGTCGTTGATGGTCGGTACTGTGCGTTGTCGTGTCCAATGTGGACTCCTTCAGGTAAGGCCGAATCCAATTGATACGATGGGCCGGCCTGTACTTCCGAAGCAGCCAAAATAGTCCAGGGACACATGGCCTATTCTGGTCCATGAAATCTTATCCTTCTTTGCTTCTCTTGCACTTGTTAGCTGTAGACGTAGCATGCATGATGGATGGTTCGGTTGAGCCCATGCATGCAATTAGCACAGCTGCTTGTAGATTCAACACAGAATGATTTTCATTTTCTAACTCTTTATCACTTTCTCTCCTGAGTACAAGAAAATTGACACATGAGTGTAACATCATATTCTCACTAGTTAAATTATAAGTGCAAAGGAGCGACATAACCTGATTATTTATTTGTCTCGCACGCGCTCTATAAGTCCAAGTGCAACTGTGTCAACGATGTCTCGTGTAATATTTGTAGATGTATTTATGGTATCTATGTTCACATCATCCCCCTTTCTTGAAAACAAAGCCGTCCTCGGCTTTCATTTATCTGGAACACATCATAGAGCAAAGCAAAAATAGATGCAACACATATAGGCCGTTGCAAAGGCATTAGCGCATCAGGGTGTGATAATTTTGTAATAACGCCACTATGAATATCATGACAAATTTTATCCCACACATAGTCTATATATGTGACGCCCCGTTACGTCCGACAGAGTCAGCGTAACGGAAGCCGTCACTTCAGAGTTGCGCCAGGATCAGTTAAGGAGAACAGTATCATGTACAAGACGGTGCAGCTGCCATGAGTAGGCAAGCTTTTATTACATTGACACCTCAAGTGTCGACTAAGCCTAAGCGACCATGACGATAGATCGTCATCCACTTCTAGTTACGTGCCTTCTAAACCAATCATGGAGGGCATCTACTCTTCATAGCCTTGATTGTCGACTTCCTCATAAACATACTCCACTTCAGAATAACCGAAGTCATTAAGATGACCAGATTCATCATAAGTACCATTCTCTATCACCTTAGAGTTCTCATAACTCTCTTGTTCTGAAAAACAACATAAGTGCAGCTGAGTACGTATAAAATACGTACTCCGCAAGTCACCGGGAAAAGTGGATGCAAGAGTCTTTAAAGAGGAATAACTTTACCGGCCACGGCTACAACCACCGAGCCATTAGCTCAAAATACTTTGTAGGTAAAAATATTTCCCCTTAACCCATTTTGTTGAAAACCAAATTTTATTTATAAAATCTACTAGCGACAGAGCGACGTGGGACCTTACATCTTGTGTCAGAGGAAAACCCACACGACGCACTTCCAAACCCGGAAGCTGGGAGTGATATCACATTTACTCTGATCAGAGGTGTACTGCTTTACCCATAGCATCACTTGGTCCAAGTCGTCCATGCGCTACCCGTGCACACGACTAGACCAAGGAACAAGAACCTTTAACCAGCCCGTACACTACCTCTGCTTTTCCACCTTGCCTTACTAAAGGCCCGCGGGTCGAGACCCCTGACCGGCGGTCCCGCCCTAGGGTGACTGTACCTACCCGGCTACAGCCACCTTCTCACCCATGCAGAGGCAGCTACTTGGCATGGGTAGTTGGTTCAGCCCGTCCCATTCCAGGTCTATGGTCAGTACGGTTTGCGCCGCTTTTGAAGTAAGCGCCAGTTGGTTGTGTCCTAATGTGATACCCTATGTAGAGGAGCCCGCCATCCAAGCCGGCCCTCCCTGGGTTGCTTTCACCAACATGAGCTCCCCTACCCACCAAATATTTATTTATATTGTAACCCTACCCGGGTCACAACTACTTAATACAGATGCTTCACCTGATCTGGTCCAATTGCCAAATCAGTGGATCCACCTGATCCAAATTTCATTTTATTTATGAAAAATATTTATTTTAAAATCTTATGCAAAATTTTGGAAATGACCCATAGCCCGGAAAACATTTATCAAGACATGGTCAAGGAGATGACGACTTGCCGGATAGTGCTTCGACCAACTCGGAACCACCGGGCGTGGCTCCTACGGATCCGAGATCGGCTCCTGATAATTATTTCACAACCATGTTTATATTTCCTAATTTAAAATCTAAAGATCCAGCAACACGGCCATGTTGGGCAAGCCATAATTAATTAACTAGGTTGTGATACGTCCAAGTGTTTCATTGAGAGATAAAATGCATCAAACCATCCAAATCAGAGTAGCATGCACGTATGCCATCCAGTCTAGAGAGTAAAAAAATGATAAGTAAAAAGGAAACAGTAGCCTAGTACTGCACTACTAGTACTTTACTCGTTGAACCCAGCTCGTTCCTCTCCTCGTCTTCTCTGCTATCCCAAGAACAGAACCAGCCACCCACCTCTCTCTCTCTCCCCAAGAACAGAGCATGGCCGCCGCCGCCTTGATCTGCCCCGTCCGGGCATCTCCGGCGACACGGTGGACACCTACAGATTCTCCTCGTCTCCCTCTACCATTTCCCCCTATTTATTTTATCCGCCGCCGCCAAAAACGCCGCCACCACTCAATCCTAGCGCCGCCTGATTCAGGTCCGGTGGGCTTGCCACCGGCTGCAGCGGCAACGACGTCTCCATGCCTACATCCTCCCCCAGCGCAGCCACACACACGAGGCGTGCAGCCACGGGCGTCGGGCGTGTGCGGCTTCACCGGCGCTACTCGGTCGCATGGCTCTGCTGCTAACGGTGTGGACTAGCCACATCCTACTGCTACTACTGGTAAGTACTAATTCTGATTCCTTCTCCATAAGTGTTCCAAATTTCACATCGAGTGCTTGCTAGATGTCAACGTGGGTGTGCATATAGTGTTCATTTTATCTCAGGCCCTACTATTGCCCACTCAGCCATATTGCCTTCTTTCTCTTTGTTTATCTCAAGGCCATGAAATTAATCAAGATTTAATCTATGGTGTGGTCATGGTATTGCTACTGATTAGATCTAAATGCTGTTCCTAACTAATGCTACTCATCCTTGAACACCATATAGAAGCAAATAGTGGCAGTGAAACTCCTAAATTAATTACTTGTGAGTAGATTATAAATATCAATCACTCAATTTTTGCTACAGATTGGCAGGGATTAATTATTAGAACAAGGTAGTATACACAGGAAGATTGATCTTTTGGATACACACATACATGTCTTAGCAAGTTACTAGTACTTAGGATTTGATTCTTGGCATGTTAGATCTAGTACAAGCCATAGATGTCATTCACAGAAACTTTTACAAGCTTTTGCAATTGATCTAATTAGTTTTGATTAACTTGGGTGTTTACACAAACATTTTGTTCTTTTTACAGCAAGATAAATAGATCAAGGTGAATAGATGCTCATGGACTGATTCAAACCGAGGTGAAGATAGATAAGAAGTCAAGCAAGAAGGGCTAACACAACAAGGTACTTGATTAGTACCTGATGGCGCATGCAACCCAAAGGGCTTCACCGCAGTGAAGGACAGCAGTGTGGCAGAAGGTGAAAAGGCAAGTGGTGGTGGTACTCCAGTGTATGTGTGTGTGTGAGGTGGAATGGACCACAGTGAAAGGAATGGCTCCTATTTATAGTGGGGTTAGTAGCTATGTCGGTTTGGAGAGGCATTACATCTGGCATGCATGCGTGGTTAGGCTTGCATGCATGCCTCCACTTGTGTCTCTTATAGGCTGTACTAGGGACAAGTGTAATTTGCTTGACTGGTCATTAGTTGGCATTTACTTTATGTGGAAAAAAATAAGACCAAGATCTGATTATAAATTTGTAGAATATATGGAGGTTTGGAAAATATTTTGTTGTGCATGGTCAAATGCTATTTGCTATAATAAAAATTAAATGTCAGGTGTTTCTATTATTTTAATTAATGTTTGGGCAACGCCGTTGAAATTATTGTTATCTAATTTTGACGGTTCTTACATCCTATCCCCCTTAGAGAAAATTTCGTCCTCGAAATTTGTTGAGTCGCACCTCGAAAATGTTAGGATATTTTTCTTGGAGGTCATCTTCTTTTTCCCAAGTCGCTTCTCGCACCGGATGATTTCCCCATTGCACCTTGCAATATTTAATTGTTTTACTCCTGAGTTTCTTTTGCTCGGTGTCCAGAATACGACTAGGATGCTCCTCATACGTTAGGTCCTTTCGGAGGGTTAATTCTTCCTCCGAGACTCTCTCAAATGGTGGCTTTACGCTCTTGCGTAATTGGGAAACATGAAATACGTCATGAACCCCTTGTAGGTGCGTTGGCAATTCTAATTTGTACGCCACCGTCCCTCTTCTTTTTAAGATCCGATAGGGACCAATATATCGCGGACTTAGTTTTCCTTGTACTCCAAAGCGCTTGACACCTTTAATTGGTGAGACTTTTAAATAAACAAAGTCTCCGGGTTGATATTGTATATCACGTCGTCTCTTGTCCGCATAACTTTTTTGCCGGCTTTGCGCCGTCTTGAGCCGCTCTCTAATTATGCGAACTTTTTCCTCGGTCTCTTGGACCAAGTCGGGTGCTAAGAGTTTCTTTTCTCCGGTTTCCACCCAACATATTGGGGTTCGGCATCTTCGACCGTATAAGGCCTCAAATGGGGACATACCAATACTAGCTTGGTAGCTATTGTTATAAGCGAACTCTGCTAAGGGCAAGTGCTTGCTCCACGAGTCACCAAAATCTAGCACACAAGCCCTTAGCATGTCCTCTATGATTTGATTCACCCTCTCGACTTGACCGCTAGTCTGGGGGTGGTAAGCGGTACTAAAATCTAATTTTGTTCCTAATGCTTCTTGTAATTTTTCCGAGAACTTGGATGTAAACATGGATCCACGATCTGACACTATTCTAGAAGGTGTCCCATGTAGAGCTACTATCCTGTGGATATATAGCTCAGCCAATTTTTCTCTGGAACAACCCGGGGCTAAAGGGATAAAATGGGCAGATTTAGTGAGTCGGTCAACTATGACCCATATGATCTCCTCTTGTTTTCTTGTTTTGGGCAGTCCGGTGATAAAGTCCATGTGGATTTCCTCCCATTTCCATTGCGGAATTTGGAGAGGTTGCAACAATCCTGGTGGTCGCTGGTGTTCCGCCTTTACTCTCTTACAAGTGTCACACTCATCCACATACTGAGCAATTTCTCTTTTCATATTTCTCCACCAAAATGTACCTTTGACATCCCGGTACATTTTTGTGCTACCAGGGTGTATGGTGTACGGTGTGTTGTGTGCCTCCTGGAGTATTATTTGCTTAATATAAAGGATATTTGGCACACATAACCGGATTTTATACCAAAGTGACCCGTCTTCTGCTATTTGGAACTCTGATGGTTGACCTTCTTGTATTCTGCGTTTTTCCTCACAAATGAACTCATCTTTGGTTTGGTTTTCCTTGATTTCGTCCAACAAATTGGGTCTGATTGTTAATGTGGTTAGGATTTTCTCAACCGGTTTATGTATGAATTCAATTCCCATCATTCCCAGCTCATGTATCAGATGCTTATCATAGGTCGGGATCTTGACATGATTGCATGAGGTTTTTCGGCTAAGGGCATCTGCCACCACATTAGCTTTTCCTGGGTGGTAGTTGACACTAAGGTCATAATCCTTATTGAGTTCTAACCATCGTCTTTGTCTCATATTCAACTCCTTTTGCGTGAAGATATACTTGAGGCTTTTATGGTCCGTGTATAGTTCACAACGGTTTCCATAAAGGTAGTGCCTCCACATCTTTAGCGCAAATACCACGGCAGCTAACTCGAGGTCATGGGTGGGGTAGTTTTGTTCATGGGGCTTTAACTGTCGAGAGGCATAGGCTATGGCTCTCCCATCTTGCATTAGCACACATCCCAAACCAACTCTAGAGGCATCGCAATATACTGTGAATGCTTTGCCTGGTTCGGGTAGAGCCAATACAGGAGCGGTTGTGAGCCGTTTCTTTAACTCCTGAAAACTTTGCTCACACTTGTCATTCCAGTCAAATGGAACTCCCTTCCTTAGTAATTTGGTCATAGGGGCTGCTTTCTGGGAGAAGCCTTCTATGAACCTTCGATAATATCCAGCTAAACCAAGGAAGCTACGAATCTCTGTTACGTTGGTTGGGGATTTCCATGCCAACACTGCATCCACTTTAGCAGGATCTACGGCTATCCCTTTCCCTGATATAATGTGTCCTAAGAAGGACACTTCTTCTAGCCAAAATTCACACTTTTTGAATTTGGCATAGAGTTGTTTTTCTCTCAAGGTCTGTAGCACTATCCGGAGGTGTTCAGCATGTTCCTCAATACTTCGAGAGTATATGAGGATGTCAGCGATGAACACTACCACAAACTTATCTAAATAGGGCATGAGAACTAGGTTCATCAGGTTCATGAAAACTGCTGGTGCATTTGTGAGTCCGAAGGGAACAACCAAGAATTCATGGTGACCATATCGGGTTATGAAAGCAGTCTTAGGTATATCTTCTTCCTTTACTTTTAGTTGGTGGTACCCTGACCGGAGATCTATTTTTGAGAACACGGTGGCTCCTTTCAATTGGTCAAATAGATCATCTATCCGGGGTAGTGGGTACTTATTCTTAATTGTCGCCTCATTCAAGGCTCGATAATCCACACATAGCCTCATACTTCCGTCCTTTTTCTTAACGAATAAGACTGGTGCTGCCCAAGGTGACACACTTGGTCGAATAAACCCCTTTTCTTCTAGTTCATCCAATTGTTTTCTTAATTCCTTCAGTTCTTCCGCGGACATACGGTATGCTCGTTTTGATATGGGTGCCGTACCTGGGATGATATCAATAGTGAACTCTATCTCCCTGCCTGGTGGCATCTCGGGCAATTCTTCTAGAAACACGTCCAAAAATTCTTGTACCACAGGCACATCTTTAGCCTCCTTTTTGTCCAAAGTGGCTACTGAGGCTTGGTTTGATTTCGCTCGGGTTCTTCTACTATTAAAGGTTATCCGTTTATTTTCTGGGCTTCTCAAGGATATGGATTTTTCTGCACAATCCATTCTTGCTCCATGACTCGCTAACCAGTCCATTCCAAGAATAACATCTAACCCTCTTAGGCCAATGACAAATAGGCTAGCATTAAAGGTTATGCCCTCAATGCAAATGGGACGGTTGTGGCAGACATGCTCAACAATTATTGGGCCTCCCGGTGAATCTACTTTTATGGGTTTGGCTAGGGGGGTCCGGTCCAGATGTGACACCCCCGATTCGACCGTACACTAATCATACACGCAATGTGTACGATCAAGATCAGGGACTCACGGGAAGATATCACAACACAACTCTAAAACATAAATAAGTCATACCAGCATCATAATACAAGCCAGGGGCCTCGAGGGCTCGAATACAAGTGCTCGATCATAGACGAGTCAGCGGAAGCAATAATATCTGAGTACAGACATAAGTTAAACAAGTTTGCCTTAAGAAGGCTAGCACAAAAGTAGCAACGATCGAAAAGGCAAGGCCTCCTGCCTGGGACCTCCTAACTACTCCTCGAAGCCGAACTCCATGTAGAATCATCCTCGGGATCTCTAGCTCCTGGACTCCAGCATCTGGTTGCGACAACTAGGTATAGAAAGGGGAAAAGAGGGAGAAAAGCAACCGTGAGTACTCATCCAAAGTACTCGCAAGCAAGGAGCTACACTACATATGCATGGATACATGTGTAAAGGGCCATATCAGTGGACTGAACTGCAGAATGCCAGAATAAGAGGGGGATAGCTAATCCTGTCGAAGACTACGCTTCTGGCAGCCTCCATCTTGCAGCATGTAGAAAAGAGTAGATTGAAGTCCTCCAAGTAGCATCGCATAGCATAATCCTACCCGGCGATCCCCTCCTCGTCGCCCTGTTAGAGAGCGATCACCGGGTTGTATCTGGCACTTGGAAGGGTGTATTTTATTAAGTATCCGGTTCTAGTTGTCATAAGGTCAAGGTACAACTCCGGGTCGTCCTTTTACCGAGGGACACGGCTATTCGAATAGATAAACTTCCCTGCAGGGGTGCACCACATAACCCAACACGCTCGATCCCATTTGGCCGGACACACTTTTCTGGGTCATGCCCGGCCGCGGAAGATCAACACGTCGCAGCCCCACCTAGGCTCAACAGAGAGGTCAACACGCCGGTCTAAATCCTATGCGCGCAGGGGTCTGGGCCCATCGCCCATTGCACACCTGCACGTTGCGTACGCGGCCTGAAGCAGACCTAGCCTAGTAGGCGTTCCAGTCCAATCCGGCGCACGCCGCTCCGTCGCTGACGTCAAGAAGAGCTTCGGCTGATACCACGACGCCGGGATACCCATAACTACTCCCGCGTAGATGGTTAGTGCGTATAGACCAAATGGCCAGACTCAGATCAAATACCCAGAACTCGTTAAGCGTGTTATTTGAAGTAACCGCGAACGCCGACCAGGGCCAGGCCCACCTCTCTCCTGGGTGGGCTCAACCTGCCCTGTCGCTCCGCCACAAAGTAACAGTCGGGGACCGTCAGGAACCCAGGCCCACCTCTACCGGGATGGAGCCACCTGTCCTTTCAGCCCCCTCATCAAAATCACTTGCGGGTACTCAACGAGCCGACCTGACTTTAGTCACCACACGTGTCATGTATATAAAGTATATAGTATATACCCGTGATCACCTCCCAAAGTGATCACGGCCCAGTAGTATAGCATGGCAGACGGACAAGAGTGTAGGGCCACTGATGGAACACTAGCATCCTATACTAAGTAGTAGGATAGCAGGTAAGGGTAACAACTGTAGCAACAATGACAGGCTATGCATCAGTATAGGATTAACCGAAAGCAGTAACATGCTACACTACTCTAATGCAAGCAGTATAGAGAAGAATAGGCGATATCTGGTGATCAAGGGGGGGGGGCTTGCCTGGTTGCTTTGGCAAGGAAGGGTCGTCAACTCCGTAGTCGAACTGGACAGCAGCAGCGTCGGTCTCGTAGTCTACCGGAGAGAAGAGGGGGAAGAAACAGTAAATACAATGCAAACATAAGCATGACGATGTGTGACATGACAATGAGCGGTACTAGGTGTGCCCTAACGCGGCAGTAGGTGGTACCGGCGAAGGGGGGGAACATCCGGGAAAGTATTCCCGATGTTTCGCATTTTCGGACAGATGAAACGGAGGGGGAAAGTTGCGAGTTCGATATGTTAGGGATGTGTGGCGGATGAACGGACTACGTATTCGGATTCGTCTCGTCGTTCTGAGCAACTTTCATGTACAAAGTTTTTCATCCGAGTTACGATTATTTTATATTAAATTTTGAAGATTTAAATCATTTTTAGAATTTAATAAATTAATTTAATTCGAAATTTAATTAATGCATCAGCATGACGTCAGCATGACTTCAGCAGTCAACGTTGACCGTTGACCTGGTCAACCTGATAGGTGGGTCCCACCTGTTAGGGACTGTTAGCTAATTAACAGTAATTAATTAGGTTAATTAATCTTAATTAGTTAATATTAACAGGATTAATTAAGTTAATTAATTATCTTAATTAATTATCTTTATTATTTATTTATTTATTTATTTTTATTATTATTTTTTTAAATCATTTTTTTAACGTTCTCTAGGCGCGGGGGCCCACCTGTCTGTGGCCCATATGGGGGTTCGGGCCCAGGGGCAGTGGCTCAGGGGCGCGGGGCCCCACCTGGCAGTGGCCCAGGGGCCACAGGCGGGCGCGGGCGCGGTGCGCGTGTGCGGCACGGGCGCACGGGCGTGGGCGCTGCGGGCAGAGCCCCGTGAGTGTGCGGGCGTGCGGGCGCTGGCTCGGGCGTGGCCAACGGGGCGGCTGGGCGGTGGCAAGGCGGTGGAGGCAGGACGACGGGCAGCGCGAAGGGGAACGGGCGCAGGGCGCCGGGCGAACGGCCGCGGCCGTGCGTGCGCGTGTGGGCGGGAGAGACGGGGCGCGGCCATGGGCGTGGGGCGTCGCCTGCGCGTGGGGGAAGGAGGCCGGAGCGGCGCTGTGGACGCCGAGGAGGGAGGTCGGGCATGGCGAGCAGGGGCCCGAGGCGACGGCGGCCTCGCTCGGCAGCGGCAGTGGCGAGGTGCAGCTAGGCGGGGCTCGGGCATGGGCGGAGTGGGACGGCCGTGGGCGGCGACCGGACGAGAGGGGAAAGAAGAGGGGGGTCGTTGCTCACCCCCGTTGCAGGGGATCTGGGGCGGCGAGGCTCGTTGGGGAGGAGGATGGGGACGAGCGGCGAAGACGGGGAGCGGTTCGGCGACGATGTGGCGTCCGCGAGGTGGTGGCGGGACGAGGCAGCGACGTCGGGGGCGACGGTGACGAAGAGGAGGCAGTCCGTCGAAGGCGGAGGCGCGTCGAGCTCCGGGCGGCCAGGATCGAGCGACCGGGGCGGCGGGGTGGTTCGGTTCCAGGCGTCGAGCGGCGGGGCGGCGTCGGCAGTGGTGCGACATCGGGCGGTGGGGGTCGGGGCATCGCGCCCCGATCTAGATCCAGCGGGGGGGAGTGGGTGCGAGGAGTGGGGAACGTGGGGTGTCGGTGGGGTGGGTAGGGTTTCGGGGTCCAGGGTTAAGGGGAAGTGGGGGGGGGAGTGGCCGGCTGGGCCTGATGGGTTGGCCCAGTTGGGCCTGTGGTCTATTGGGCCGGAGCCCAGTGGGGGGGTTTGCTTTCTCTCTTTTTTTGCTTTGTTTTCTGTTTTCTTTTCTTTATATATTTTCTTTTCTATTTTATTCTTTTAATTCCTGTTTTATAAAATATAAATACAACTCCTAAATTAATGTTATAATTTATTCTACTGCCCCAAAAAGTTTGACACCTAATTAAAATAGTTTGCATTATTATTATTTTTAAAGGCATTTAATTAATTGTCATAGCTGCTGTTTTAATTACTTTAGAGCCTTTAAACATTTTATAAAAGTGTGATTTCTCCACAATAATTACCTATGCATTATTTGGCAACACCCCAACATTTTAGTTTTAATATTTGAAAATCTTTACCGTTTGACTTTATTTTAAGTTTGAATTTAGAATCGATTTTGAACTAACACGAGATTAACAACAGTAACCGTGGTGACGTGGCATCATTAGCAGAGGGTTACTGTAGCTTAATTATCCGGGCGTCACACCAGATTATGTGTCTCAACAAAGCGTTGCGATATGAAAGAATGTGTTGCTCCTGGGTCAAACAATACTAGTCCTACTCCGGGAAGGATTAGTAGGTTACCCGTCACTATGTCTGAAGCCGACTCCACTTGTGCCACATCCATATGTGCCAGACGGAATGGTCCACGTGCAAGACTGCCACGACCACGCCCGCGGTTGGCAGTGGACGTGACACTGCACGAGAGGAGGAACCCCTGATGACTCTAGGAGCTGGGTGGTCTGCACGAGTGGGTGGGACTGTCGGGTACAGAGGTGGACGAGCGGCAGTCGAAGCTAGTGGTGGTAAAAACGTGGGAGGCAAGACAGGAGGACGTGGTGGAAGTGGAGGGAAAGCAGAAGTGGATGCAAAAGGCGAAGGAGCAACAGTGGGCGGAGGTGCAGACGAACTCCCTGCCTCCTCTAACTGATGAGGCCACTCGCCTCTGCCCACGTACTCAAGGAGAGGGTGATAGGCGTGGAAAAGGTGTAAAGCGGCATCCCGTGCCGCACCCTGAAGTGCTGAAACAAAGTCGTAACGTGCAACACTGAACCTAGAAGGGACATCTAAGCCCTCAGGAATGTGCACCGTGACTAAGTACCCCATAGAACACGGGTCGTGAAACACTGTGTAGTATGGTGCAATCAACACACCCAGAAGACCAAGAAGCTCAACCAAGAACAGAGCAAAACCACCATACTCAGCACCCGTACCAAACAACCTACCACTCGTCATCCTACATTGAGCAATTAAGAATTTAGTTAGTTATAATATGATGCAAAATTAATTTACATAGGATAGTAAAAATAAAAACATTTTTCTTGCACAATTGTGTGGTCTAAATTATTTAATCTTCACTTGACTTGAGTCATTTTTTTTAGAAAACTCATATTTTATTTTAGGTAAAGAGGGAACCTATGTTTCCTAGGGCTCGGACGGTCTCTAACTAAGTACATGACTGTTTCCTTAACGGGGCTCTGATACCACCTCTTCTGTGACGCCCCGTTACATCCGACAGAGTCAGCGTAACGGAAGCCGTCACTTCAGAGTTGCGCCAGGATCAGTTAAGGAGAACAGTATCATGTACAAGACGGTGCAGCTGCCATGAGTAGGCAAGCTTTTATTACATTGACACCTCAAGTGTCGACTAAGCCTAAGCGACCATGACGATAGATCGTCATCCACTTCTAGTTACGTGCCTTATAAACCAACCATGGAGGGCATCTACTCTTCATAGCCTTGATTGTCGACTTCCTCATAAACATACTCCACTTCAGAATAACCGAAGTCATTAAGAAGACCAGATTCATCATAAGTACCATTCTCTATCACCTCAGAGTTCTCATAACTCTCTTGTTCTGAAAAACAACATAAGTGCAGCTGAGTACGTATAAAATACGTACTCCGCAAGTCACCGGGAAAAGTGGATGCAAGAGTCTTTAAAGAGGAATAACTTTACCGGCCACGGCTACAACCACCGAGCCATTAGCTCAAAATACTTTGTAGGTAAAAATATTTCCCCTTAACCCATTTTGTTGAAAACCAAATTTTATTTATAAAATCTACTGGCGATAGAGCGACGTGGGACCTTACATCCTGTGTCAGAGGAAAACCCACACGACGCACTTCCAAACCCGGAAGCTGGGAGTGATATCACATTTACTCTGATCATAGGTGTACTGCTTTACCCATAGCATCACTTGGTCCAAGTCGTCCATGCGCTACCCGTGCACACGACTAGACCAAGGAACCAGAACCTTTAACCAGCCCGTACACTACCTCTGCTTTTCCACCTTGCCTTACTAAAGGCCCGCGGGTCGAGACCCCTGACCGACGGTCCCGCCCTAGGGTGACTGTACCTACCCGGCTACAGCCACCTTCTCACCCATGCAGAGGCAGCTACTTGGCATGGGCAGTTGGTTCAGCCCGTCCCATTCCAGGTCTATGGTCAGTACGGTTTGCGCCGCTTTTGAAGTAAGCGCCAGTTGGTTGTGTCCTAATGTGATACCCTATGTAGAGGAGCCCGCCATCCAAGCCGACCCTCCCTGGGTTGCTTTCACCAACATGAGCTCCCCTACCCACCAAATATTTATTTATATTGTAACCCTACCCGGGTCACAACTACTTAATACAGATGCTTCACCTGATCTGGTCCAATTGCCAAATCAGTGGATCCACCTGATCCAAATTTTATTTTATTTATGAAAAATATTTATTTTAAAATCTTATGCAAAATTTTGGAAATGACCCATAGCCCGGAAAACATTTATCAAGACATGGTCAAGGAGATGACGACTTGCCGGATAGTGCTTCGACCAACTCGGAACCACCGGGCGTGGCTCCTACGGATCCGAGATCGGCTCCTGATAATTATTTCACAACCATGTTTATATTTCCTAATTTAAAATCTAAAGATCCAGCAACACGGCCATGTTGGGCAAGCCATAATTAATTAACTAGGTTGTGATACGTCCAAGTGTTTCATTGAGAGATAAAATGCATCAAACCATCCAAATCAGAGTAGCATGCACGTATGCCATCTAGTCTAGAGAGTAAAAAAATGATAAGTAAAAAGGAAACGGTAGCCTAGTACTGCACTACTAGTACTTTACTCGTTGAACCCAGCTCGTTCCTCTCCTCGTCTTCTCTGCTATCCCAAGAACAGAACCAGCCACCCACCTCTCTCTCTCTCCCCAAGAACAGAGCATGGCCGCCGCCGCCTTGATCTGCCCCGTCCGGGCATCTCCGGCGACACGGTGGACACCTACAGATTCTCCTCGTCTCCCTCTACCATTTCCCCCTATTTATTTTATCCGCCGCCGCCAAAAACGCCGCCACCACTCAATCCTAGCGCGGCCTGATTCAGGTCCGGTGGGCTTGCCACCGGCTGCAGCGGCAACGACGTCTCCATGCCTACATCCTCCCCCAGCGCAGCCACACACACGAGGCGTGCAGCCACGGGCGTCGGGCGTGTGCGGCTTCACCGGCGCTACTCGGTCGCATGGCTCTGCTGCTAACGGTGTGGACTAGCCACATCCTACTGCTACTACTGGTAAGTACTAATTCTGATTCCTTCTCCATAAGTGTTCCAAATTTCACATCGAGTGCTTGCTAGATGTCAATGTGGGTGTGCATATAGTGTTCATTTTATCTCAGGCCCTACTATTGCCCACTCAGCCATATTGCCTTCTTTCTCTTTGTTTATCTCAAGGCCATGAAATTAATCAAGATTTAATCTATGGCGTGGTCATGGTATTGCCACTGATTAGATCTAAATGTTGTTCCTAACTAATGCTACTCATCCTTGAACACCATATAGAAGCAAATAGTGGCAGTGAAACTCCAAAATTAATTACTTGTGAGTAGATTATAAACATCAATCACTCAATTTTTGCTACAGATTGGCAGGGATTAATAATTAGAACAAGGTAGTATACACAGGAAGATTGATCTTTTGGATACACACATACATGTCTTAGCAAGTTACTAGTACTTAGGATTTGATTCTTGGCGTGTTAGATCTAGTACAAGCCATAGATGTCATTCACAGAAACTTTTACAAGCTTTTGCCATTGATCTAATTAGTTTTGATTAACTTGGGTGTTTACGCAAACATTTTGTTCTTTTTACAGCAAGATAAATAGATCAAGGTGAATAGATGCTCATGGACTGATTCAAACCGAGGTGAAGATAGACAAGAAGTCAAGCAAGAAGGGCTAACACAACAAGGTACTTGATTAGTACCTGATGGCGCATGCAACCCAAAGGGCTTCACCGCAGTGAAGGACAGCAGTGTGGCAGAAGGTGAAAAGGCAAGTGGTGGTGGTACTCCAGTGTATGTGTGTGTGTGAGGTGGAATGGACCACAGTGAAAGGAATGGCTCCTATTTATAGTGGGGTTAGTAGCTATGTCGGTTTGGAGAGGCATTACATCTGGCATGCATGCGTGGTTAGGCTTGCATGCATGCCTCCACTTGTGTCTCTTGTAGGCTGTACTAGGGACAAGTGTAATTTGCTTGACTGGCCATTAGTTGGCATTTACTTTATGTGGAAAAAAAATGAGACCAAGATCTGATTATGAATTTGTAGAATATATGGAGGTTTGGAAAATATTTTGTTGTGCATGGTCAAATGCTATTTGCTATAATAAAAATTAAATGTCAGGTGTTTCCATTATTTTAATTAATGTTTGGGCAACGCCGTTGAAATTATTGTTATCTAATTTTGACGGTTCTTACAATATATGAATGATATGGATGCAAATTAACTATTTGGGCACACGGTATATCCAGAGCACAAGTTGGGACATTGAATGGAAATTTTCAGAATTGATAGCAAGCATACTGTAGGTAGTACGATCCGATGATTTAGCCTTCTCATCATTTATTATTTCATCGGGGGTCATGGGAAGCAAGTTAATGGTTTTTCCTTCAAACATGAGAGTATATGAATTTGTTCTACCATGATGGGTGACACTATTATCATATTGCCAAGGTCGACCTAATAATAAAGAACAAGCTTGCATAGGAACGACATCACCGTCAACAAAATCATGGTATGAACCAAGTGTAAAATGTACCCTGACACGATGTGTTACCTTCGACTTACCACAGTCGTTGAACCATTGGATGTAATATGGATGGGGGTGTCTTGTAGTGGTGAGGCAAAGCTTCTCTACCATCTCAATACTCGCCAAATTATTGCAGCTTCCACCATCAATGATCACACGAACAGAATGCCCTTTGACAACAAACTTAGTTTGAAAAAGATTATGACGTTGAGGCATCTCAGTATGCCCAACCTGGGCACTAAGTACTCGCATGGTTACAAGGCTCGGGTATTGATCTGCCATTGCAGCATTAACATGTATCTCCTCCGTGTCATGCTCCTTAGTGTCACCTGCATTATTAGTAGCAAGCATAGCACGTGTATCTTCATCCAAATCACTAGCAGAAGAGTACTCACCATCTTCTCGCACAATGAAAGTACGTTTATTTGGGCAGTCCTTCATCAAGTGCCCGCCACCTTTGCATATATGACACTTCATGTCCCTTGTGCGTCCAGACGAAGTGGTGGGTGCTAGAGAAATTGCTTTCGAAGCCTCGGATGATTGTGGAGCTGATTTTGAACTTGATGGGTGTGCGCCATTGTGCAAGATAGGTGGTGTTGACTCAGTAGTGGAAGGAACAGTAGGAGAGGGTGTCCATGATGAGCGGCGACCTGCAGAAAAGTTACCTCGTCCCTTGTTGTGTCGTCCCTGTACTTCCCTTTCAGCTTTACAAGCAAAATGAAACAAACGAGTAATAGAATTGTACTCCTTATAGTCCAATATATCCTGAATATCACGATTCAAACAACCTAAAAATCTAGCCATCATAGCATCTTCGGTTTCAACTAAGCCACATCGCACTAAGCCAGTTTGCAATTCTTGATAATAATCCTCTACAGAATTGCTACCTTGTTTTAAACGTTGCAATTCATTTAGTTTATCACGAGCATAATATGAAGGAACATAGCGTTGTCGCATAGCTCGTTTTAAACCATCCCAAGTAGTAGGTATATTATTCGCATTAATACGACAATATTCACTCCACCACATGGAAGCAAAGTTTGTAAATTCACTAGTGGCTGCCCTAACCCTTTGGTTCGCAGGAATATCATGACATGCAAATTTTTGTTCAACAGAAAGTTCCCAGTCAAGATAAACATCTGGATTATATTTACCATTGAAAGTAGGCATAGTAAATTTAATTTTAGCACTAGGGTGTTCATAATCTCTAGCATCATACCTGGGTTGACCTCGTGCCATACCTTGACGGTTGAAACGTAGTTGCCGATGACCACGGTCATTGTGGTGGTTGACCATTTGGTCGTCTTCGGTGTCACCAGAATAATCCTCGTAGTTGTCCCCATGTTGCTCAACGCGGGGAGGAATTTGTTGATGCTGGTTTATGGTGGCGGCATCAGTGGCAGTAGCTGGGTGTTGTGGATGACCCATGGGCACACGCCGAGCTCGCGAAATAGCGGCAACACCCGCGGAGTTGCGAGGATCAACGTTGGTGTTGACGTGGGGTGCAGCCTGCAACTCATCCAGACGTGACAATATGTCCTGTAGATGTGTGTTGGCAACACCCTGTTCATCCTCGATGGCCTTGAGCCTCTCTTCGGCCACAATCTGAGCACCCTCAAGTTGGGCGAGACGCTCGCTGGTGACTTTCACATCCGCAGTGAGGCCCTCAAGTGTGGGTTGATCCTGTGCCATTCTTAGCGAAAGAGAAAACACAAACAGTGTATAATCCCTATCAACTAGTAGGACGTGGTGGAGAAAAAATCGCTCACGCTCATGCTTAGTATCAAATTCTTACTTGTTCTTACCAATGCAACAGGTGGTGATCGGCGCGTTGGTGTTGCCTTCAAACGACCGATGAAGATTGGTTGGAGCGATAACCAGGAATCAGCGGAACCGGGACCTGTACTTATTGGTAGGAAAAAAATGTAGCTTGGCAAAGGCTTCTCAACTCACAATATTAGTGGCACAATTTAGCAAAAAGTAATGCAAGTTGAATAATTTCTCAAACTTCTAACTAATGCTGGCAGTCGACTAGTAAGAGACAAAACAATCTAATCCCAGATACTGAAACAAAAGAGTGAAAAGCCGATGAGAATATGATAGCTCTAAGTAGCTAGATGCGCGAATATAACAAGGCTCCAAAACAGATGATAAATGGCGCGGTAATCAACACTGTAGCAGGTCCGGAAAAGAAAATATCAGCCCAAAACAGAGGCTAGCCGGCCTGCTTTTTTTCTTTTCCTTTTTTTTTCTTTTTTGTTCTTTTTTCTTTTCTTTTGACAGGCCGGTTACTAGCAAATAATATAAAGGAAGGAAGAAAACACAACTTGACTGCTACTAGTACCGGGCCGAGTGCTAAAAAGCAAACCAGATATTAATAAAAGATGAACAAGACACAACTTGTGTGGTGATGGCCTGATGGGACGTGTGCTGCATGCATGCAAGAGCAATCACTGGAAGCTTTGTGATGGCGCGGCTGTGCTGGTCGTCTGGTCTGCGCGCAGGAATTTTTTTTTTTTGAAACGAGGCAACAGATTTGCCATTTCATTGATTAAGAAGAAGGTTTCAGACAAAGCCGCAAGCGGCAAAAGGTAAAAGATTACTCTCGCGGCATTACAATACCCAAGTGCTTGGCACCTGCCAAAGCCCAAAGCGACACCTCTTGCTTGATCTTGTTAATGATTACCACCGGAGGGACTGCAACGTTGCGAAAGACTCTCGCGTTGCGCTCGGACCAAATCTCCCATGAGATGAGCATCATCAATGAGGCAAGGGCTTTGGGCGAGCCGAGACGAATCTGAAGGTTATCGTTCCACCATCCTTTGACCGAAGCGCTCGCCGACCAAGAAGAAGTAGAGATGTGGTGCATTCCGAGCCACGGGAGAATGTCATTCTAGATGCGCAAAAAGAAGCGGCATTGGAAGAGAAGGAAATCTGGCGTAAATATGTGGATGGAAAACGGGGTGGCAGCGTGAGAATGGGAACAGCGGACGATGCAGGCGGAGAAGAAAAAAGAAATACTGATGACGTGCGTGATGCGCAGCAGGCAGATGGAGCAATCTGATGGACACTTAAGCGACAAAGATCCCCTTTCCTTTTTCTTTTCTGGATAAACAATCAACTCGACAGGGGATTTCGGTAGACAAAAACGAGTGTGATCTAGTAGATAATTTCCTCCCAAACTAATCTAAACCAGCAATAATTCTAGGATGAATGCAACCAAGAATTCAACAAACAAATACTAGATGAAAAAATTGCTAAAGGCTAAAAAAAGTAGGTGCAGCGGATAAACTAATCTAATTTTTTTTCTTATTTTTGGGTGGTTGTAGGACTGAAAACAATCTGATCTAATAAAACAGTAAATCTCTCACCGATGACCTGAAAACTGATACCACTTGATGTGAACTGGGGCCGATTTTTTGATGAGAGGAAGATAACTACGATTTTGGGTGGGACTTGACCCTCACGATCCGGCTACCAACCGTACAGGAAGAACCGTACACGACTGATATCCACGGCAATCGCTGAACCAACTCCACGGTGTTATTGACCGAGCCACGAAGGATTTTTCCTGCAAGCAAATCGAAGAACATGCAAGAAAATAATAGCCAAGCAATCTAAAAATTGCGGATATGCTAGATGAATAAATCTCACAAATTGGGATTCCGATAGAATGTCTTGACGGTCGCACTAACCTTTACGAGCGAAGACAAATAAAAGTAGCAATAGCTAAACTTCTCTAAACAAAACCTGGATCTAAACCCTAACAAGCGCTAACTATTTATTGAATACGGCGCCGTCGTTGACGGTCGGTACTGTGCGTTGTCGTGTCCAATGTGGACTCCTTCAGGTAAGGCCGAATCCAATTGAGATGGGCCGGCCTGTACTTCCGAAGCAGCCAAAATAGTCCAGGGACACGTGGTCTATTCTGGTCCATGAAATCTAATCCTTCTTTGCTTCTCTTGCACTTGTTAGCTGTAGACGTAGCATGCATGATGGATGGTTCGGTTGAGCCCATGCATGCAATTAGCACAGCTGCTTGTAGATTCAACACAGAATGATTTTCATCTTCTAACTCTTTATCACTTTCTCTCCTGAGTACAAGAAAATTGACACATGAGTGTAACATCATATTCTCATTAGTTAAATTATAAGTGCAAAGGAGCGACAGAACCTGATTATTTATTTGTCTCGCACGCGCTCTAGTCATAGGTCCAGGTGCAACTGTGTCAACGATGTCTCGTGTAATATTTGTAGATGTATTTATGGTATCTATGTCCACATCACTTCCCCCCCCCCCCCCCCAAGGTTATAAGTTGCCTCGGATATTAACCAACTTACCACAAAGTTTGGGCTTAGGCAGAAATAGAATCAAATTCTAATGCCTAAGCTATAAAACCCGATGATAGTATGGATATTTTTCATCATCGATAAAACAAAAATTTATCGACTAGTGAAACATATGATCATAATAAACTAGCATGGTGAAGTTGATGACGATTTATCATAGTTCACAACTACAAACATAAGTAAGAAAACCCTAAACCAAACCCATTGACATGCATGCCGGTAAAATATAGGACCTCACCATGCCGAAGATCTCGGTCGACGTCGTGGTAAGGGGCGAGTACCCTGTTGGAAGAGGCATTGGTGGAGGTCTGCGGCAACGGCAGTCTTTTCCAAGCATCGTCGGGCTAACCTCGCCTCACCACCGTGGCAGCTAACATGCCAGTTTGATAGAGGTCTCGGTAGATGGTTACCCTCGACAGATCAGCAACAACGTCGGTCTGATTTGGCAGAGGTGTGTGATGGGCTCGGTCCCTTGTAGTGACACGCTTAAGATCCAATGTGTGGTGGGAGTGCTAGGGTTTGGGAGTGGATTGGAAATGAAAAGGAGTGATACAAGATAATCAGGGGAGAAGGATAAGAGAAATGGTTGCGTCCCAAGGTACTAACTTACTACATGCAGAGATCGAATACGAAACATCATGCACGTGCGAGAAACTAAAGGCGCTTAAACCATCTCAACCTATTCTTACATATGATTAAAATTTTAGAACCACCTCAAAGAGTGTGCCTAACAAATATAACCGCCTCTGTGTGTACATCATGGCCGGCTGTATTTTTGGGTCAAAACCACCTCCATGGGTCGCCACTAATGCCGATTTCTATCTGGTGACGCTACATGAAATGTCCCCCGATGCAAAACGTGGATCTTGTTTTTTATGCCCACATTTCCCCGGATGTCATTTCATCACAAATTTTTGCACGCAGTGAAAGCATTCATCGATGTTTATCACAAAAAAATTCAGAATTTTTTGAATGTTTTTACTATTTATTTTGATTTTAAAGTTCATGAGGGAGCATGTGAGCCCGGAATCAAAAGAGCATTTTCGCTATATTCGTTGATTTTGTTGAGTTGATAATGGAAGTATTGATGGAAAATTTCTCCGTCTATGAAACCACTAAATTGTTTGCACAACCTTAGCAATGTTTTGCAGAGGAGTGGGATACTAATCGTGTTCTCAAGTGGAAAAATGTTATTTCATGGTAAAGGAAGGTATTGTGCTTGGGCACAAGATCTCTGGCAGAGGAATAGAAGTGGATAAAGAAAAATTAGAAGTCATTGAGAGGCTGCCATATTCACGAGATGTGAAAGGTGTTGGGAATCGTAGCATAATTTTAAAATTTTCCTACGCTCACCAAGATCCATCTATGGAGTATACTAGCAACGAGGGAAAAGGAGTGCATCTACATACCCTTGTAGATCGCGAGCGGAAGCGTTCCAATGAACGTGGATGACGGAGTCGTACTCGCCGTGATTCAAATCACCGATGACCGAGTGCCGAACGGACGACACCTCCGCGTTCAACACACGTACGGTGCAGCGACGTCTCCTCCTTCTTGATCCAGCAAGGGGGAAGGAGAGGTTGATGGAGATCCAGCAGCACGACGGCGTGGTGATGGATGTAGCGGGTCTCGGCAGGGCTTCGCCGAGCTTCTGCGAGAGGGAGAGGTGTAGCAGGGGAGGAGGGAGGCGCCCAAGGCTGTTGTACTACTGCCCTCCCTCCCCCCCTTTATATAGGCCCCCTGGGAGGGGGGGGCGCCGGCCAAGCCCCATCTAGATGGGGGGGCGGCGGCCAAGGGGGTGCCTTGCCCCCCAAGGCAAGTGGGGCGCCCCCCATCCTAGGGTTTCCAACCCTAGGCGCAGGGGGGAGGCCCATGGGGGGGCGCCCAGCCCACTAGGGGCTGGTTCCCTTCCCACTTCAGCCCACGGGGCCCTCCGGGATAGGTGGCCCCACCCGGTGGACCCCCGGGACCCTTCCGGTGGTCCCGGTACAATACCAGTAACCCCCGAAACTTTCCCGGTGGCCGAAACTTGACTTCCTATATATAATTCTTCACCTCCGGACCATTCCGGAACTCCTCGTGACGTCCGGGATCTCATCCGGGACTCCGAACAACTTTCGGGTTTCCGCATACACATATGTCTACAACCCTAGCGTCACCGAACCTTAAGTGTGTAGACCCTACGGGTTCGGGAGACATGCAGACATGACCGAGACGCCTCTCCGGTCAATAACCAACAGCGGGATCTGGATACCCATGTTGGCTCCCACATGTTCCACGATGATCTCATCGGATGAACCACGATGTCGAGGATTCAATCAATCCCGTATACAATTCCCTTTGTCAATCGGTATGTTACTTGCCCGAGATTCGATCGTCGGTGTCCCAATACCTTGTTCAATCTCGTTACCGGCAAGTCTCTTTACTCGTACCGCAATGCATGATCCCGTGACTAACGCCTTAGTCACATTGAGCTCATTATGATGATGCATTACCGAGTGGGCCCAGAGATACCTCTCCGTCATACGGAGTGACAAATCCCAGTCTCGATCCGTGCCAACCCAACAGACACTTTCGGAGATACCCGTAGTGCACCTTTATAGTCACCCAGTTACGTTGTGACGTTTGGCACACCCAAAGCACTCCTACGGTATCCGGGAGTTGCACGATCTCATGGTCTAAGAAAAAGATACTTGACATTGGAAAAGCTCTAGCAAACGAAACTACACGATCTTTTATGCTATGCTTAGGATTGGGTCTTGTCCATCACATCATTCTCCCAATGATGTGATCCCGTTATCAATGACATCCAATGTCCATAGTCAGGAAACCATGACTATCTGTTGATCAACGAGCTAGTCAACTAGAGGCTTACTAGGGACACGTTGTGGTCTATGTATTCACACATGTATTACGATTTCCGGATAACACAATTATAGCATGAATAATAGACAATTACCATGAACAAAGAAATATAATAATAACCATTTATTAGTGCCTCTAGGGCATATTTCCAACAGTCTCCCACTTGCACTAGAGTCAATAATCTAGTTACATTGTGATGAATCGAGCACCCATTGCGTCCTGGTGTTGATCTTTTTTTTGCTCTAGGGAGAGGTTTAGTCAACGGATCTGCTACATTCAGGTCCGTATGTACTTTACAAATATCTATGTCTCCATTTTGAACACTTTCACGAATGGAGTTGAAGCGACGCTTGATATGCCTGGTCTTCCTGTGAAACCTGGGCTCCTTCGCAAGGGCAATAGCTCCAGTGTTGTCACAGAAGAGAGTCATCGGGCCCGACGCATTGGGAATCACCCCTAGGTCGGTAATGAACTCCTTCACCCAGACTGCTTCCTGTGCTGCCTCCGAGGCTGCCATGTACTCCGCTTCACATGTAGATCTCGCCACGACGCTTTGCTTGCAACTGCACCAGCTTACTGCTCCTCCATTCAAAATATACACGTATCCGGTTTGTGACTTCGAGTCATCCAGATCTGTGTCGAAGCTAGCGTCGACGTAACCCTTTACGACGAGCTCTTCGTCACCTCCATAAACGAGAAACATATCCTTAGTCCTCTTCAGGTACTTCAGGATATTCTTGACCGCTGTCCAGTGTTCCATGCCGGGATTACTTTGGTACCTTCCTACCAAACTCACGGCAAGGTTTACATCAGGTCTGGTACACAGCATGGCATACATAATAGACCCTATGGCCGAGGCATAGGGGATGACACTCATCTTTTCTATATTTTCTGCCGTGGTCGGGCATTGAGCCGTGCTCAATTGCACACCTTGCAATACAGGCAAGAACCCCTTCTTGGACTGATCCATATTGAACTTCTTCAATATCTTGTCAAGGTATGTACTCTGTGAAAGACCAATGAGGCGTCTTGATCTATCTCTATAGATCTTGATGCCTAATATATAAGCAGCTTCTCCAAGGTCCTTCATTGAAAAACACTTATTCAAATAGGCCTTTATACTTTCCAAGAATTCTATATCATTTCCCATCAATAGTATGTCATCCACATATAATAAGAGAAATGCTACAGAGCTCCCCCTCACTTTCTTGTAAACACAGGCTTCTCCATAAGTCTGTGTAAACCCAAACGCTTTGATCATCTCATCAAAGCGAATGTTCCAACTCCGAGATGCTTGTACCAGCCCATAGATTGAGCGCTGGAGCTTGCATACTTTGTTAGCATTCTTAGGATCGACAAAAACTTCCGGCTGCATCATATACAACTCTTCCTTAAGGAAGCCGTTAAGGAATGCCGTTTTGACGTCCATCTGCCATATCTCATAATCATAGTATGCGGCGATTGCTAACATGATTCGGACGAACTTCAGCTTCGCTACGGGTGAGAAAGTCTCATCGTAGTCAACCCCTTGAACTTGTCGATAACCCTTAGCGACAAGTCGAGCCTTATAGATGGTCACATTACCATCCGCGTCCGTCTTCTTCTTAAAGATCCATTTGTTTTCTATGGCTCGCCGATCATCGGGCAAGTCAGTCAAAGTCCATACTTCATATTCATACATGGATCCTATCTCGGATTTCATGGCTTCTAGCCATTTGTCGGAATCCGGGCCCGCCATCGCTTCTTCATAGTTCGAAGGTTCACCGTTGTCTAACAACATGATTTCCAGGACAGGGTTGCCGTACCACTCTGGTGCGGAACGTGTCCTTGTGGACCTACGAAGTTCAGTAGTAACTTGATCCGAAGCTTCATGATCATCATCATTAACTTCCTCCCCAGTCGGTGTAGGCACCACAGGAACATTTTCCCGCGCTGCGCTACTTTCCGGTTCGGAAGGGGTGACTATCACCTCATCAAGTTCCACTTTCCTCCCACTCAATTCTTTCGAGAGAAACTCCTTCTCTAGAAAGGACCCGTTCTTGGCAACGAAGATCTTGCCTTCGGATCTGAGGTAGAAGGTATACCCAATAGTTTCCTTAGGGTATCCTATGAAGACGCATTTCTCCGACTTGGGTTCGAGCTTTTCAGGTTGAAGTTTCTTGACATAAGCATCGCATCCCCAAACTTTTAGAAACGACAGCTTAGGTTTCTTCCCAAACCATAATTCATACGGTGTCATCTCAACGGATTTCGACGGAGCCCTATTTAAAGTGAATGCGGCAGTCTCTAAAGCATAGCCCCAAAATGAGAGCGGTAAATCGGTAAGAGACATCATAGATCGCACCATATCCAATAGAGTGCGATTACGACGTTCGGACACACCGTTTCGCTGAGGTGTTCCAGGCGGCGTGAGTTGTGAAACGATTCCACATTTCCTTAAGTGCGCACCAAATTCGTGACTTAAATATTCTCCACCACGATCTGATCGTAAGAATTTTATTCTCCTGTCACGTTGATTCTCAACCTCACTCTGAAATTCCTTGAACTTTTCAAAGGTTTCAGACTTGTGTTTCATTAGGTAGACATACCCATATCTACTTAAGTCATCAGTGAGAGTGAGAACATAACGATATCCTCCGCGAGCCTCAACACTCATTGGACCGCACACATCGGTATGTATGATTTCCAATAAGTTGGTTGCTCGCTCCATTGTTCCGGAGAACGGGGTCTTGGTCATCTTACCCATGAGGCATGGTTCGCACGTGTCAAATGATTCGTAATCAAGAGACTCCAAAAGTCCATCTGCATGGAGCTTCTTCATGCGCTTGACACCAATGTGACCAAGGCGGCAGTGCCACAAGTATGTGGGACTATCGTTATCAACTTTACATCTTTTGGTATTCACACTATGAATATGTGTAACATCACGTTCGAGATTCATCAAAAATAAACCATTGACCAGCGGGGCATGACCATAAAACATATCTCTCAAATAAATAGAACAACCATTATTCTCGGATTTAAATGAGTAGCCATCTCGAATTAAACGAGATCCAGATACAATGTTCATGCTCAAAGCTGGCACTAAATAATAATTATTGAGGTTTAAAACTAATCCCGTGGGTAGATGCAGAGGTAGCGTGCCGACGGCGATCACATCGACCTTGGAACCATTCCCGACGCGCATCGTCACCTCGTCCTTCGCCAGTCTCCGTTTATTCCGTAGTTCCTGTTTTGAGTTACAAATATGAGCAACCGCACCGGTATCAAATACCCAGGAGCTACTACGAGTACTGGTAAGGTACACATCAATTACATGTATATCACATATACCTTTGGCGTTGCCGGCCTTCTTGTCCGCTAAGTATTTGGGGCAGTTCCGCTTCCAGTGACCACTTCCCTTGCAATAAAAGCACTCAGTTTCAGGCTTGGGTCCATTCTTTGACTTCTTTCCAGTAACTGGCTTACCGGGCGCGGCAACTCCCTTGCCGTCCTTCTTGAAGTTCTTCTTACCCTTGCCCTTCTTGAACTTAGTGGTTTTATTCACCATCAACACTTGATGTTCTTTTCTGATCTCCCCCTCCGCTGATTTCAGCATTGAATATACCTCAGGAATGGTCTTTTCCATCCCCTGCATATTGAAGTTCATCACAAAGCTCTTGTAGCTTGGTGGAAGCGACTGGAGGATTCTGTCAATGACCGCGTCATCCGGGAGATTAACTCCCAGCTGAGACAAGCGGTTGTGCAACCCAGACATTCTGAGTATGTGCTCACTAACAGAACTATTCTCCTCCATTTTACAGCTGAAGAACTTGTCGGAGACTTCATATCTCTCGACCCGGGCATGAGCTTGGAAAACCATTTTCAGCTCCTCGAACATCTCATATGCTCCATGTTTCTCAAAACGCTTTTGGAGACCTGGTTCTAAGCTGTAAAGCATGCCGCACTGAACGAGGGAGTAATCATCAGCACGCTGCTGCCAAGCGTTCATAACGTCTTGGTTCTCTGGGATTGGTGCTTCACCTAGCGGTGCTTCTAAGACATAATCTTTCTTGGCTACTATGAGGATGATCCTCAGGTTCCGGACCCAGTCCGTATAGTTGCTGCCATCATCTTTCAGCTTGGTTTTCTCTAGGAACGCGTTGAAATTGAGGACAACGTTGGCCATTAGATCTACAAGACATAGTGTAAAGACTTTTAGACTAAGTTCATGATAATTAAGTTCATTTAATCAAATTACTCAATGAACTCCCACTCAGATAGACATCCCTCTAGTCATCTAAGTGAAACATGATCCGAGTTAACTAGGCCGTGTCCGATCATCACGTGAGACGGACTAGTCAAGATCGGTGAACATCTCCATGTTGATCGTATCTTCTATACGACTCATGCTCGACCTTTCGGTCCTCCGTGTTCCGAGGCCATGTCTGTACATGCTAGGCTCGTCAAGTCAACCTAAGTGTATTGCGTGTGTTCCGAGGCCATGTCTGTACATGCTAGGCTCGGCAACACCCGTTGTATGCGAACGTTAGAATCTATCACACCCGATCATCACGTGGTGCTTCGAAACAACGAATCTTCGCAACGGTGCACAGTTAGGGTGAACACTTTCTTGAAATTATCATAAGGGGTCATCTTACTTACTACCGTCGTTCTAAGCAAATAAGATGCAAAACATGATAAACATCACATGCAATCAAATAGTGACATGATATGGCCAATATCATTATGCTCCTTTGATCTCCATCTTCGGGGCACCATGATCATCTTCGTCACCGGCATGACACCATGATCTCCATCATCATGATCTCCATCATTGTGTCTTCATGAAGTCGTCACGCCAACGATTACTTCTACTTCTATGGCTAACGCGTTTAGCAACAAAGTAAAGTAATTTACATGGCGTTATTCAATGACACGCAGGTCATACAAAATAATAAAGACAACTCCTATGGCTCCTGCCAGTTGTCATACTCATCGACATGCAAGTCGTGATTCCTATTACAAGAATATGATCAATCTCATACATCACATATATCATTCATCACATCTTCTGGCCATATCACATCACATAGCACATGCTGCAAAAACAAGTTAGACGTCCTCTAATTGTTGTTGCAAGTTTTTACGTGGTTTGTAGGTTTCTAGCAAGAACGTTTCTTACCTACATATGACCACAACGTGATTTGCCAATTTCTATTTACCCTTCATAAGGAACCTTTTCATCGAATCCGTTCCGATTAAAGTAGGAGAGACAGACACCCGCTAGCCACCTTATGCAACTAGTGCATGTCAGTCGGTGGAACCTGTCTCACGTAAGCGTACGTGTAAGGTCGGTCCGGGCCGCTTCATCCTACAATGCCGCCGAAACAAGAAACGACTAGTAGCGGAAAGAAGAATTGGCAACATCAACGCCCACAACTTCTTTGTGTTCTACTCGTGCATAGTAACTACGCATAGGCCTGGCTCATGATGCCACTGTTGGGAATCGTAGCATAATTTTAAAATTTTCCTACGCTCACCAAGATCCATCTATGGAGTATACTAGCAACGAGGGGAAAGGAGTGCATCTACATACCCTTGTAGATCGCAAGCGGAAGCGTTCCAATGAACGTGGATGACGGAGTCGTACTCGCCGTGATTCAAATCACCGATGACCGAGTGCCGAACGGACGACACCTCCGCGTTCAACACACGTACGGTGCAGCGACATCTCCTCCTTCTTGATCCAGCAAGGGGGAAGGAGAGGTTGATGGAGATCCAGCAGCACGACGGTGTGGTGGTGGATGTAGCGGGTCTCGGCAGGGCTTCGCCGAGCTTCTGCGAGAGGGAGAGGTGTAGCAGGGGAGGAGGGAGGCGCCCAAGGCTGTTGTACTACTGCCCTCCCTCCCCCCCCTTTATATAGGCCCCCTGGGAGGGGGGGCGCCGGCCAAGCCCCATCTAGATGGGGGGGCGGCGGCCAAGGGGGTGCCTTGCCCCCCAAGGCAAGTGGGGCGCCCCCCCACCCTAGGGTTTCCAACCCTAGGCGCAAGGGGGAGGCCCATGGGGGGGCGCCCAGCCCACTAGGGGCTGGTTCCCTTCCCACTTCAGCCCACGAGGCCCTCCGGGATAGGTGGCCCCACCCGGTGGACCCCCGGGACCCTTCCGGTGGTCCCGGTACAATACCGCTAACCCCCGAAACTTTCCCGGTGGCCGAAACTTGACTTCCTATATATAATTCTTCACCTCCGGACCATTCCGGAACTCCTCGTGACGTCCGGGATCTCATTCGGGACTCCAAACAACTTTCGGGTTTCCACATACACATATCTCTACAACCCTAGCGTCACCGAACCTTAAGTGTGTAGACCCTACGGGTTCGGGAGACATGCAGACATGACCGAGACGCCTCTCCGGTCAATAACCAACAGCGGGATCTGCATACCCATGTTGGCTCCCACATGTTCCACGATGATCTCATCGGATGAACCACGATGTCGAGGATTCAATCAATCCCGTATACAATTCCCTTTGTCAATCGGTATGTTACTTGCCCGAGATTCGATCGTCGGTGTCCCAATACCTTGTTCAATCTCGTTACCGGCAAGTCTCTTTACTCGTACCGCAATGCATGATCCCGTGACTAACGCCTTAGTCACATTGAGCTCATTATGATGATGCATTACCGAGTGGGCCCAGAGATACCTCTCCGTCATACGGAGTGACAAATCCCAGTCTCGATCCGTGCCAACCCAACAGACACTTTTGGAGATACCCGTAGTGCACCTTTATAGTCACCCAGTTACGTTGTGACGTTTGGCACACCCAAAGCACTCCTACGGTATCCGGGAGTTGCACGATCTCATGGTCTAAGAAAAAGATACTTGACATTGGAAAAGCTCTAGCAAACGAAACTACACGATCTTTTATGCTATGCTTAGGATTGGGTCTTGTCCATCACATCATTCTCCCAATGATGTGATCCCGTTATCAATGACATCCAATGTCCATAGTCAGGAAACCATGACTATCTGTTGATCAACGAGCTAGTCAACTAGAGGCTTACTAGGGACACGTTGTGGTCTATGTATTTACACATGTATTACGATTTCCGGATAACACAATTATAGCATGAATAATAGACAATTACCATGAACAAAGAAATATAATAATAACCATTTATTATTGCCTCTAGGGCATATTTCCAACAAAAGGAACATGAAGCTTCCTTGGTCATGCGGGTTTTTATAGATTGCTTATTAAAGATTTTTTGAAAGTTCTCAAATTGTCAACTAACCTTTTGCAGAAGGATGATCCTTTCGATTTTGAGGAGGATCGCATTATAGCTTTTGAACAGCTACAAAAAGCATAATCATGGCTCCATCATTTAGCCACCAAAACGGGATCAGCCTTATGAAATTGTGTGTGATGATAGTGGTTACATCTTATGTGCTATTCTTGGACAACACGATGGTAGGAAGCTAAATATTATTCATTATGCTTGTCGTGCTCTTAATAATGCTTAGAAAAATTATGCCACCACAGAAAAAGAGTTACTAGTTTTTCGCTTGTGATAAGTCTAGAGCCTATATTCTTTATTCTAGTGATTGTTTACACATATCATCAAACTTCGAAGTACCTTCTTACTAAGAAAGATGCAAAGCCTCGCTTGATTCGGTGGGTTCTATTACTTCAAGAATTTGATTTGCAAGTCATTGATAGAAAAAGCAGAAGATAACCCTGTTGCATATCACCTTTCGAGAATTGGGAGCACTGTATTGATGCTCCTATTCCCATTAGTGATTCTTTCTGGGAGAAATTCTTGGTGTGGTCAAGGAGGAAATGCTTTGGTTTGCAAGTTATGCTAACTTCCTTGACGGAAAATATCTACTACCTGCATCAGCGAAGAAAGAAGTTCTTCGGCGGTTTGAAGTACTATTTCTGGGATGATCCATATCTTTACCATCATGGTAAGGGGGTGTGTTCTAGTGGTGAATCCATACTCACCGGGGACACTTTTAACCATGTTGTAGTTTCCATCACTTCTATTACTCTCTTGTCCTTGGTTACAATTCTTACTCACTTTGGCTCTCGCTTTCACACACACTTATAATGTTTCCACCTTCGCACCACTTTTGCTTGAGATCTAAGATAAATTGTAGGCATATGCCGATAAACCTCTGTAGGGTGCAAATGACCGTTTCCTAGGCTCTTCGTTGGTTCGATACTCTTACTTCAAAAACAAATACAACTAAACGATGTGCACTTGCAAGAAATCGGAGTCAACACTGGGGAAGATTGGCTAGAGAGGAATAAGGGTGCTTCAATGGGAAGTCATCCTTTTAGTTTTTGAACAAACATATGCTCTATATTGATTAAACACCAATAGAGTAAGAAAACTCCTAAAAGAATTATGCCAGCTGCCCTTCATTTTGCCTATAGTACGGTGGCTCTTCTACGCGACATCCGACGACATGGGAGGAAGGTTAGACACGGCGAGGGCGGTGACATTGACTTTGTGGGCACCTTTCCCTGTCGATGTTGCGGAGGGGTCGGAGGTGGCTTCTCCAATGCCGGTAGAGGCGGTGGACTCGACTGAGGCATCTGGCTGCTTGGCTTCATTCATGGCAAAAGACCCACCTCAATATATACTCATGCATGAGAAAATCGATATGCTACTTATATTTAATACTCCCTCCGTTCCTAAATGTAAGTTTGTGTAGAGATTCCACTAAATGGACTACATACGGAGCAAAATGAATGAATCCACACTTAAAATGCATCTACATACATCCGTATGTAGTTCATAGTAAAATCTCTACAAAGACTTATATTTAGGAACGGAGGGAGTACTATACTAGTATATTTTAGTAATCAGGTACAAATAATCATATCTATTTTTAGTTTAAGTTCTCGTATTATTAACCAAATATTGATGTTCCAATCTCCATGAAATATATTGCAGCAAATTCCCGCAATAATCCGTGGGGTACCATCTTTTTTTTTTCGAGTTTCGATGTCCTACTCCGTATGGAGGGCTCGACGCTGGAGCTGGGAGTAGCCTACATTTTCTAACAGAAATCATCTCGCGGCTGCTCATGGTCAGAGTGACAGATGCCGGTGTTTCATAGTACCAGTGGGAGTGGGGGTTGGGGTTTCGTTATCCGTGATAGCGCTGGGGATGCGCGCGGAGCAGGGATAGGAAAAATCTTGCATGCGAGCAGTGCAATACAAACTGAAGCGGAAGCGTGTTTGAACGCATTGGCGGCTGCGGCTGCATGGGGTATCTCCAACATAGTAATTGAATCAGACTGTCAAATCCTACTGATGGCCCTGCAAAGTACCAGCTACGATCGAGCTCATGAAGGCATTCTATACAGAGACATTCGCCAGTTTATTCGTGTAAGTTTTAATATCGTAAACTATGTGTTTGCTCCTCGTGGTTGTAATAAGGTTGCCCATGCACTTGCTGCATTGGGGAGTAATGGCCAGGTACCTCACCGTCTGTGGATGGAGGCTGTGCCAAACGATGTATGCGCGTTGGTGGCCAGCGATGTCGCTGAGCCAGTTGAGTAATGGAATCCAAGTGGTTCCAGGTCAAAAAAAAAAAGAGTGACAGATGCCCGTCTGAAATTATTAGCCACATTAACAGGCAAAGCAAACATTACCATCTGCAGTGCATATACCGTTTAAAAAAAACTATCTGGATCCACTCATCATGGCACTTGCATCCCAGGTCTAATCTACTGAACCCAGATGCTGCAATTTACAACTAGGAGCGCAACACGGCAGGATCTTGGATGGCCCCAATGTCTGAATTTGTACAACACTAAATTGCAAAACAATCTAACCTCAGATTCTTCAACCTAGCTAAGAATGCTTCTCTTCTACAAAGAGGGGGGGAGGGGGGAAGCAATCTGGTAACATAAATCGATGTCAGAATTTTAAGTCCTTCGGGCACCGCAGCCTCTTCCTGGCTTTCTGAGCGCTTTGGATGCTTAAAATCAGAGAGTTGCCTGTATCACATGTACTGTCGTACCCCATCAGCTTTACACTAAGATCCTTGCATAGCAACTCTAACCTACCTCGATCGTCGTCGCCTGCCAGTTGCAGCTGATTGGCCTGCTCTCGAGAGATGGCGGCATATAAGTGGAAAGCTTTCTGGTGAGCCTCCTTCTCGGCTGCAGGCTCCTGATCCTTTTGGTCCCCTTCCAAATGGGGATTCTCAAGTGTAATCCTGAGCAAGCCCATAGACTGTGGATCGTCGGGTGTCATGGAGGAGAACACGAATGAGAATCTGCTGAATTCAAGATCTGGCTCCGTGAAAAGATCTTCAAGGATGCCATCGGGAGGTCTAAGGCTTTTCTGCAGAGCATACTTTTTATGATCGGAATCCACTCTGCTTTGTGAAGCCCGGAGAATTCTGGAAGCTTCTCTTAGTCCGCTCAATAAGGCACCATGCATCGTTGCAGGGTATGCACGGTTCGTCGCTTCTCCAGCGAAGAAGAGCCGGTCTTCACTGACACTCTCAGCAAGAATGTCATAGTCCGTTCCAGAAGACCCAACTCTGATGTGAGAGTATGAACCGCAACAGAGAGGATCACTACCCCATCTTGTACAAGCAGATTGAATGGGGTCAGGCACAGTAATGCCTTTTGGGCCATAGATACCTGCAAACAAATCATGAATAGCATTTTAAGTGCTTATTATAACAAGTAAACAAATCATATATTCCAATATAAAGAATTTGCATGCGTCCCCCTAATAAGCTTCTATTGCATAACCCCTGTTCTTGTTACCATATCATTAAGCATCCATCTGATAAACTAACCCAGAAATGACCAATGTAAGCACATGTGCTTATAGGTAGTTAAATGCTCCCACACAGCTCACAAACACCCATATAAGCATAAATGCTTAAGGGGCAATTCTTAACTTTTCTCATATTCTCTGCCACGTGTCGTGAAAAAAAAATTAAGCACTTATACCTAGGAGCATTGGAGATGCTGTGATTGGAGAAAAAAAACTAACAAGAAACAGGTAATGGCTACTAACAAATGACATCCATACTCTAAACAATCGACTACACCTTCTAATAAGTCCAGAAAAAAAAGGTATAGTACATCAAAATAGCTATTTTATTACTATATAAATCACAACTCAAATCAAGACAAAACGACATGTCAATGGAATAGTGTGGTGACAATGGTTATAACATAATCACATGCACTACTTGTTCTAGCTATTTAAACCTGATCTTAAATGACCACCTATTCCACCAAGGAATACAGAGTGTATAACAGGTATACAACATTAATATGTTTCAAACATAATTTTTCATATGGATTAGCAGATATACAACATCATTTAAAAGCTTCCACTCAACATTATCCTGCCTCTCTTGCTCATTGCACTTTGATTAGTGTTTACCCAAACACAAGCGCAATGAGCAAACCACTTCATGTAGTTTTTTAAATGCCTTCCCACATATCTATAATACCTAAAGAGTTCATCCCAATTTCTCTTGACATGCAAGCTATCCACATCAGCAGCCCAGCCACAACATCGTTTTGTTACCCACTTACAGGGGGGACCCGCCATAGGTTAATCATCATAGTTCCCCGACGTGTCCTCCTTGACCTCCTCTCACTAAGCGCATTCCTCTTGGCCCGTTGAATGCATGTGGAGGTCAATAAACGGGGCAATAATTACCGGAGTTAGCTGGCTATTCCCGCTTCAGCATGGATTGGATGATTTATGTCATGTATCTATTGTGCATGAAAGGAAGGGGAGCCTTGGCGCAGCGGTAAAGTTGTTGCCTTGTGACCATGAGGTCACGGGTTCGAGTCCTGGAAACAGCCCCTTGCAGAAATGTAGGGAAAGGCTGCGCACTATAGACCCAAAGTGGAAAAAGAAACTTCTTTCTATTTTGGATCATTTCTTTTTCAATAGGACCCTCTTTTTGGACCCTTCCCCGGACCCTGCGCAAGCAGGAGCTACATGCACCGGGCTGCCCTTTTATCTACTGTGCGTGGAAGACAAACTGATGGCCTCACCTATTGGTACGTGGAAGACAAAAGTATGGCCTCTCCAGCTTCTACCACTACCATGTGTATTCATCATCCATAGGCCCATCGTCTTCCACTCGGGTCCTTTTTTCTGGGTCCACTCGGGTCCTTTTTTCTGGGTCCACTCGGGTCCTTTATTCTGGATCCATCTCACAATATAAAAACAACTAACGTGATGTTCTCTCGCCCCTCTCTTCAAGTCTCACCGATCGAGCCCTGTCCACCAGAACATCCTTTCCCCGGCACCGTATGGGATGTGGCGGCGGGGAAGCAATCTCCGGTTGAGAACAATCCTTCGGCTGACCGCCTATCCGCTCGCCTCCGGCGGCTCTTCAGCTCCGGCAAAACCGCCAGCCCACCTCGTCTCCGACGACTTTTCGGGATATCTCAGGATGTGGTCTTGTTGCCAGTGGGCTGCTCTGATCGTCGAGCCCCTTGCCTTCAATGATTCTCCCGGTCTGGCACGACTGCCAGTGCACCTTGCCCATGGTGCTGATTTATTTTTCATCTTCTCCTAATGTCTCAGTTCGGGCGCTGCTGGGAGGTTGATTCCGCAGGGAGTCCCGGGCTAGCTTTACTGAATCACTTCTGATTAGGGATGAAAATGGAGTGGAAACTTTCCGCTTTTCCGGAGGAAAAATGGAAATGGAGAAGAAATATGAAAATGGAAACGGAAATGGAAATTTGCAAAACGAAAATGGAAATGGAATTTTTTATGCGGAAATGGAAACAAAAACGGAACGGTGTTTTCCGGTGGAACAGGCGTGGAAAGGGAACTTTCCGTTTCCGTGAATATGGAATTTCCGCTTTTTGTATAGGCCTATGGCAGCTTTGTAGCCCAACCACCAAACAACACATGATGACTGTTATGACCGGCGTCACTTATAGCCGGAGGAGGCCCAATGGGCGCGTCTAGTTAGGGGCTTAGCCCAAGTTATCTTATTTTAATTACCATCAAGATTATATAAACAGTTGTAAGACACCATTTTGGAATTAAGCAATAAGACATATTCTATTGCCCGGCTCCCAGAGGAGCCGGAACCCTAACCCGCGTTCTTCCTCATCGCGGCCGCCTCCTCTCCCATGCGTGACAGCGCCCTCGCGTCGGCCGCCGCACCCACGCCGTCGCCAGCCTCCCTCCTTCCCGTACAATCCCGGCCAAGACCCGGTAGGGCCCTAGCTCCTACCAATGACACACTGAGCAGAATAGATGATTTCAGGCCCAAATTGTCCAGTAGTACTACAATATTACGCTAAGTTGCTAACATAATCATATTATTTTGTAGCTATGGTAATATTTCATTAAATTTGTTTTTTTATTATTATTTCTCTATGACTCAAGGGTTTTATGTTCTGGTCAACGCCCACTTCTTTTTCCATGTCCGCTTTGTATTCGCTCCGTGTCTGTTTCTGGTAGTATCTGTTTTCGTATTCATTTCTGGGGTTTCTGTATTCGTTTCCGCTTCTGCAAAAAATATGAAAACAAATGTGGTAGAAGCCAGTTCCGTCCGTTTCCGCTCCGTTTTCATCCTACTTCTGATGTAAGCATGCACACTGACACTATGCACTAATTTCAGAACGGGAGAATCTTGCTCCCTTCTGTTCCTAGAATGTTTTCTTGAGATAGATACACTTGCTACCTTTCAGATTTCAAATATACTTGACATATGTAACTGCAAGTAGTCCACTATGTCCACGGTTCTGAGTTCCTGGATCCCCCCCCCCCCCCTCCCTCCCTCCTGAAGTAAGTTTTTATGCCTCAATACTATGGTTGGTATATATACAGAGAGAACAGAGCGTTTACGATGAAATAATAGGCACCAGATACCTCTGCTAAGATTGTTCATAGGTGAAACAACAAAGTAGATAATAGCATGAAACAACTCCAAGCATATGCTCATCCAGTTGTAACTGATGATCGTGTAATAAATGGAATGACACATCTCCGAAGAGGGCACAAATCACAAAAATAATGCATAATTCTCTTAAATGTTACCGTTTTTACAATTGAAGTATTGAGTTATTCATGCAAACATAATAAACTTTATGTAATCCATGCAACTACTAGATTATGATTCTAACTAAAATATTATTCAATACATAAATGTTGATCATATATATTACTACTACTACGAATTCCCGCAGCAATGCGCGGGGGTATCATCTAGTTCTTACAAATAGATGATCTAACTCCCAACGTTCATTGAATATATTAACTAAACTTGTGAAGACACCGTGACCATGGTTGTCAATTTTAGTGGTAATTACCTCGAAGAATACCAAGTACTCGATGAAGTGTAACAACAGGATCAACCTTTTCAAACTCCAAAGCAGCCTCTCCCGCCACAAGTGCAACAAGTACTGCGCCACCAGAGACAGTATGGTAGCTGTAGAAGAGAAAGAATTCCCCACGCTTGCTGGACTCCTTATTCAAACACCCAAATGTATCAATTTCCTCATCCCAAAATACAGATGGGAACACCATAGCCACTTTGTTCAACAAACCAAACCCCAACCTCTGAATCGCCCCAAGCTTGTTTTCAGGCAACTCTGGGTCAAACACAATGCTACCCCTCTTGAGCACTCCAAGCGGAACAGTGCAGAGCGCCATGTCCGCCTGAAAAACCTGTCCTCCTTCCACTGTGATGCTCACGCCATCTACTCCATGCTCAATCCGCTTCACCGTCTTCTCATACAACACTGGTACGCCATCACATAAGGCGTGTACCAGCCTCGAATTCCCTCCAGCCAAGAAGCAATGGTCACCACCCATCTCAAACTGGTCGTCCTGGTCCCAGTGCGCCAGAGAGAGCTCCGATAAGCAACCAGCATTGGAGAACTCAAGGTTTGCCAGATGCCAGTCCAGAACCTCCCTCTCTTCCTCGCTTTTGGCCACATTGTACAACCTTCTCAGCCTTTCGATCCCTTCCCCCAGCGAGATCCCCTCTGCGGCTTCCTTGAGAGCCTCCCGCAGCCTGGTGGCGTGGTCAAGAAGCGTATTGAACACCAAATCGATACTTCTATCTAGCCTGGTGCCCACAGTCCGGCCGTCAGTGTGGTACAGTGGGCAGCGGTCACGCACCTTGTGGAGAGGAATCCCGAGCTGGCGGGCGAGCACGCCTAGCGGGTTGGCGTGGATGCCAGTGATGACGCTCCCACCGAGCTCGACGGCGGCCTGGCCCCCGCCTAGGCGGGAGGTGTAAACGCGGCCACCAGGGCGGGCGCGGCCCTCCAGGACGAGCACGCGGAGGCCGAAGCGGAGAAGCTGCCGCGCGGCAGCGAGCCCGGCGAGGCCAGCACCGATGACGAGGACGGAAGCGGCTGGGGCCTGGAGCGCGTCGGCGGGAGAGGATGCGGGGAAGGCGGCGGAGACGCCGAAGTTGACGTGGCCCTCGCGGGTGAGGAAGCCGTGCGCGGCGGCGACTAGGTGGTCGTAGCTCGAGGCAACGGTCTCGAGCACGCGCGCGCGGGGGAGCGGAACCCGCGGGTCGGCGCGCCAGGAGGCGAGGATGTGGTTGCGGACGACGATGTAGTCGTTGGGGGCGGCAGCATCGGCGTCCGCGAGGATGGCCTCCTCGGCGGGGAGGAGGGCATCGATGGGGAAGCCCAGGGAGAGCGCAATGAGCGCCTCTGTCTCCGTCTCGCGCTGGCGCTCCTCCGGGGAGAGGCGGCGCAGGCGCCGGATGCGCCGCGACGGGGAGTTCCCAAGGTAGGCCTGCAGTTCGGTGTCGACCAGCGACTCGTCGTACGACCCCGGACGCGCCGACGCCGCACGGCGCGGGCGGCCCGACGGCGGCGGCGGCGACGGCGACATCGCCGGGAAGGGGAGTTGGGGTTTGGGTTTGCTCGGCTGCGCCAGTTTGGGCTTTCGGGGGAGAAGGTGGGTGGGAACTGGGGAAAAAATACTTTAATGCGTTTGATTGAATGACAGGCAGGCCCAGCCGTCGCAGTGAGAGGGCCGAGGTGCGCGTGCGGGCGTGCGGGCTTAACCCAAAAGAGGACGATGACGTGGGCCGGCGGCCTGATGAGGGTGGTTCATTCTGTGAGGTGCGCAAAAGGAAGTTGACTTTTCCTGTAAAATTGCATCAATGTCATGTGCCCCGCTGTTCGGTGGTACGAGAATGGAGCCATGACGTGGGAAGCCAAAAAACACGGAACACGGAAGCGGCAGCGTCATCGGAGCCGTGAAGAATGCAAATAAGGGCATGGCCAACGGGCTGCCCCATGGTACTGCTCGGCAGGTCCAGCTCAGCTCGGATCCTGCAATTCAGGTTCGGGTGATGCTTTGGAGAGGAGGCGGTCTCCAGCAGGGGAGGTAGCCGCTCCAGAATAAAAGCAAGAGAAAAGTGGGAAGAGGGGGAGGTGGGAAATGAAGGAAGAGAGATAGATGAGAAGAAAAGAATTGAGATGGGTTCACTAGGATGACATCTACCTATGCATGTCTTCATTGGGTGAAGAAAAGTGTGAATGATAGTTTTAATACTTTATGTCTAAACAAAGGCATGGCGCAGCATCGAGGTGATGCCTCCATTGCTCATGCCCTAAAGAGTATGGTTATACGATAAATCGCGTGTGCACATGCGGCCACACGAGGTCGTTATCTGCACCATTCGTCTCCACGCGATTCGTGCTAGCCCAATACAACGTTGCCGTATAATCTCCCCTGGGCAGCGTACACCAGCTGGTATAGCGCTTGTATTCGCGTCTGCGCGCCACAGTAAAGGCCCACATGGCAGCCTGTAGTGAGAACGGCTAGCTGCACCAGGCGGGAGCGGGACACAGAGAGGCATTTATTGTGCGGGACATGGCCATTCGAAGCTGCTCCCCTTCTCCATTCCTCACAACTTAGCTGGGCGCAAATCATGTGTTCGTCCATGTCCCGTAGTAGTTCAACACCACCTTCATCTCACCATACGAGCAATCAGATACCTCCACTCCCTCTCATCCGTTGCCCCGAATGCAACGCCGACTATGTGCTCTGGTTTGTCTTCGAGACTGAACTAAACCCAGGGAAGCACTTCTACAAGTGCGAGCGGCATGGGGTAAGTTTTTCTAAATCCTTTCATGCCTTCTTCTCCAGGGCGTGCTAATCTTTCTTCCTGCTGCAGCACGGAGGGTGCAGTTTTTGGAAGTGGGAGAACGAGTACATACTGTACTTCAGCGCGCGATGGGGACATCTGATTTCGCACGCGTCGGTCCATCGCCACGTCACACTTCTCGAGCAGAACCAGTCATTGTTGAAGAACATTTTCATGCTGTGCCTCGCGAACTTGATGGTCATGGTCACTATCTTCCTCCACAAGTTCTGAAGTATCATTCCGGTTGCGTAGGAAGCGTCGTAGTCATACATGTGTTCATCTTCTTCTGCTCAGTGCACTTCATGCATCCCGCGCATGGCCTTGGCCATGAGCTGCCTCCTCAGAACTATGTAGTTTATCCCCTCTGCGTAGGGACTGCCATTTTCTTTTTCATATGTTCTACTTTTTGCTGGCCGAGCTGCATGTATCACCAAGTACATTTAGCTTGCTCATGCAGGCTGCGAGCTGGTCTATCAATAAATTATTTAGCCACCTTTGTGGGCTGACGCCCCTGCTGCAATTAGCCTGTCTCTAATCACAAAACGTGTGCAAATACATCGAGCGTAAATGTGCGTACACCAAACAACAGTGTATGCCATAAATTGTCCAATTGAAGTCATTGCCCAGCTCCCCTGAACCGAATAACAACACCCAACATGAATTGATTACTTCAATTAACACGCACTGCAGCGGAGCAGTTATGACCCACCCCGGACAGGCGTCCCCCGCGGGCCGAATTGCTAACGGACAAGGTTGTATTCCTACCATGATAAATGCATGCGGGCCCACACACGTGAGGATATAACGGGCGTATTCCCATTTCGTAAGAAATTAACACTGTGCAGTATTGCGTGTTGGGGGGCAAGATGCTATATTAGCTGCCTGTAAGTGCATCTAGTGCCCCTCAGTGATTTTGGTGTATTGAAGACTTATAGGTTAAGTGACTAATGTGTTTATGAGTGTACACAGGTCTATAAGTCTATGAGGAGTTTGATACTTACAGAGAAAGCCGACCCCTAAAAATGAATATCTTCGACTAAAGATTTTGGTTTTCTGAAGACTTTCTGAAGACTTTGAAAGTGAAGAAATTTGTGTGACCTTGAAGACTTGGTATTCATACGAGGAACATGAAGTGTGGAGACTTTTATTTGCGTAGTTTCTTTTTCTTGTTCTTGAGTCATAGGAAACATCGTACTGTTAAAGGGGATCGAGGAAATGCTAAGGAAAAATTTCCATGTGATGCTCAACTCAAAATCCTACACCTACCAATCCCTTCGAGTGAAGCCATTGGAAATCTCTTACAGTTCAGTCAATTTCTTCAGTGACAGAGATGAAGTTCTTCTGGTCTCTGAGGAATTTGTTCTGACTGAAGAGTTAAGAATTCGCCAGTGCGGATTGCCTACACAGTGAGGAACATGATAGCCCTGAGGAAATTGAGCCTTAAAATTCCGACCGTTGCTGTGCTATGCGCCAGCTGTCCCAAAACATCTACCCACCTAACGGTCATATCATTGAAGGGCATTTATGTCTTATCATGTCGGGCTGCTCCATAGGCTATAAATAGCCGCCCCCTACAACCACTAGCTGGTTGGCTGCTCCGAGAAAACTGACACTTGTCATTTGAGAGCATCACATCCTCCGAGGACTTTGAGCGAAAATCATCAAGTGAGGAAAACCCAAACCCAAACTCCTACAAACCCAAAGTGATTGAGCATCACTGAAGAGATTGATCCTGCGTGGATCCGACGCTTGTTACCTTTGAAGACTGTGCATCTTCCAGACGGTTAGGCGTCATGGTCTAGAGCATCCAAGAGGAAATTGTGGATCGCTGAGTGACTGAGTTTGTGAAGGTTTGGAAGTCACCTGAAGACTTACCACGAGTGATTGGGTGAGGTCTGTGTGACCTTAGCTCAAGGAGAATACGGTCAGGACTGTGTGTCCTCAGGTTTAAATACCTAGCCGCTCCAACTAGACGTACAACTGTCACAGTAGTTGGAACTGGTCTACCAAATCATTGTCTTCACCAAGCCTACTGGTTCTATTTCCTCAACTCTTCCATTTCCTCATTACTGTGTTGTGCACTTGTTCATATCTGTTTTGTAGACTTTGATTGAAGACTTTCTCAATTTCCTCAGTTCAATTTCTTCAGTCTGATTGTCTTCATTCTGTGTTATCCTGTGTTTACGCTTTCTGTACTCTGGGCTTGTCTTCATTTCTTCATGATGACCATGTTTGTGTTCTGTTATGTTTACATCTGAGTACTTATTCCGCTGCAAGTAGTTATTCACTCAGGAATTTCCTCACCCGCAAATTCCTCAGTGAAGAATTCATAAAAATCGCCTATTCATAACGCACTTTCAATTGGAAACTGCTAAGCTTATCTGGGATAGGCCGTCCAAAGTCAATGAAGGAGTCTCAACACAGCGTGACTCTTGAGTTGACGTTCTTCGCAATCTCTTCAACCGCTTCAAAAGACTCGACAATGAAAATGTTCAACAAACCTTTGATCGCCTCACTAACATCTCCAATAAGCTTCAAGCACTTTGTGCCACTGACATCACCGTCCATGAGGTGGTGAAGAAACTGCTGAGATCGCTTGATTCCTCATTTGATACTCTGGCACTAATGACACAAGAACGTGGGGATTACAAGTCACTTGATCCCGCTGATATCCTCAAGAGGTTAAACACTCACGAGTTCCAGCTTGCTGAGAAGAGATATCTCTATGGTTCGAGCTATGGCAGATCACGTGCCCTGAAGGCCAAGGCAGTTTCTGAGTCTGAAGATGAAGATTCTGGCAGCAGCCTTGGTGATCCCGAAGAACTAAGCCAGGAACTAGCACTGCTCATGAAGAAATTTCAGAAGTTCTCAAGACGTGATCGCTTTGGAAAATCCTCAAGGAGCAATGATTCCTCATCCAGTGACTACAAGAAGAGGCTATGCCACAAATGCAAGAAACCTGGTCACTACATTCAAGATTGTCCTTAGTGGGAAAAGGAATCAAAGAAGAAGAAATACAAGGATTACAGTTCTGATGATGCGAAGAAGAAGAAGAAATCTTTAAAGTCTTCATCATCAAAATCCTCAAAGTCTTCATCTCACAAGAAGAGCAGCTCCAAGAAGGCTCGGGCATTCATTGGCAAGGAAATGGACTCTGAGGCTGAATCTGAGGAACATGAGGAAGAGGAGGCATCTGAGGAGTCCGAGTCTGGTGTGGCGAGTCTAGCTCTCGCTACTGCATTCTGAATGAAATATGCCCTACAGGCAATAATAAAGTTATTATTTATTTCCTTATATCATGATAAATGTTTATTATTCATGCTAGAATTGTATTAACCGGAAACATAATACATGTGTGAATACATAGACAAACAGAGTGTCACTAGTATGTCTCTACTTGACTAGCTCGTTGATCAAAGATGGTTATGTTTCCTAGCCATAGACATGAGTTGTCATTTGATTAACGGGATCACATCATTAGGAGAATGATGTGATTGACTTGACCCATTCCATTAGCTTAGCACTCGATCGTTCAGTATGTTGCTATTGCTTTCTTCATGACTTATACATGTTCCTATGACTATGAGATTATGCAACTCCCGTTTACCGGAGGAACACTTTGTGTGCTACCAAACGTCACGACGTAACTGGGTGATTGTAAAGGTGCTCTACAGGTGTCACCGAAGGTACTTGTTGGGTTGGCGCATTTCAAGATTAGGATTTGTCACTCCGATTGTCGGAGAGGTATCTCTGGGCCCTCTCGGTAATGCACATCACTTAAGCCTTGCAAGCATTGCAACTAATGAGTTAGTTGTGGGATGATGTATTACAGAACGAGTAAAGAGACTTGCCGGTAACGAGATTGAACTAGGTATTGAGATACCGACGATCGAATCTCGGGCAAGTAACATACCGATGACAAAGGGAACAACATATGTTGTTATGCGGTCTGACCGATAAAGATCTTCGTAGAATATGTGGGAGCCAATATGAGCATCCAGGTTTCGCTATTGGTTATTGACCGGAGACGTGTCTCGGTCATGTCTACATAGTTCTCGAACCCGTAGGGTCCACACGCTTAACGTTTCGATGACAGTTATATTATGAGTTTATATGTTCTGATGTACCGAAGCTTGTTTGGAGTCCCGGATGTGATCACGGACATGACGAGGAGTCTCAAAATGGTCGAGACATGAAGATTGATATATTGGAAGGCTATATTTGGATATTGGAAGTGTTCCGGGTGAAATCGGGATTTTACCGGAGTACCGAGGGGTTACCGGAACCCCCCGGGGGCTTAATGGGCCATAGTGGGCCTTTGTGGAGAAGAGGAGAGGAGGCCAGGGCAGGGCCGCGCGCCCCTCCCCTCTTAGTCCGAATAGGACAAGGGGAGGGGGGGCCCCTTTCCTTCCTCTGTCCCTCCTCTTTCCCCTCCACTCCTAATCCAACTAGGAAAAGGGAGGGAGTCCTACTCCCGGTGGGAGTAGGACTCCACCTGGTGCGCCCCTCCTGGCCGGCCGCACCTCCCCCCTTGCTCCTTTTAATACGGGGGCAGGGGGCACCCTAGAGACACAACAATTGATCGTTTGATCTTTTAGCCATGTGCGGTGTCCCCCTCCACCATAGTCCACCTCGATAATACTGTAGCGGTGCTTAGGCGAAGCCCTGCGTTGGTAGAACATCATCATCATCACCACGCCGTCGTGCTGATGAAACTCCCCCTCAACACTCGGCTGGATCGGAGTTTGAGGGACGTCATCGGGTTGAACGTGTGCTGAACTCGGAGGTGCCGTGCGTTTGGTACTTGATCGGTCGGATCATGAAGACATACGACTACATCAACCGCGTTGTGCTAACGCTTCCGCTTTTGGTCTACGAGGGTACGTGGATAACACTCTCCCCTCTTGTTGCTATGCATCACCATGATCTTGTGTGTGCGTAGGAATTTTTTTGAAATTACTACGTTCCCCAACAGTGATATCAGAGCCAGGTTTTATGCGTAGATGTCATATGCACGAGTAGAACACAAGTGAGTTGTGGGCGATATAAGTCATACTGCTTACCAGCATGTCATACTTTGGTTCGGCGGTATTGTTGGATGAAGCGGCCCGGACCGACATTACGCGTACGCTTACGCGAGACTGGTTCTACCGACGTGCTTTGCACACAGGTGGTTGGCGGGTGTCAGTTTCTCCAACTTTAGTTGAACTGAGTGTGTCTATGCCCGGTCCTTGCGAAGGTTAAAACAACACCAACTTGACAAACTATTGTTGTGGTTTTGATGTGTAGGTAAGAACGGTTCTTGCTAAGCCCGTAGCAGCCACGTAAATTTTGCAACAACAAAGTAGAGAACGTCTAACTTGTTTTTGCAGAGCATGTTGTGATGTGATATGGTCAAGACATGATGCTAAATTTTATTGTATGAGATGATCATGTTTTGGAACCGAGTTATCGGCAACTGGCAGGAGCCATATGGTTGTCGCTTTATTGTATGCAATGCAATCGCCCTGTAATGCTTTACTTTATCACTAAGCGGTAGCGATAGTCGTAGAAGCATAAGATTGGCGAGACGACAATGATGCTACGATGAAGATCAAGGTGTCGCGCCGGTGACGATGGTGATCATGACGGTGCTTCGGAGATGGAGATCACAAGCACAAGATGATGATGGCCATATCATATCACTTATATTGATTGCATGTGATGTTTATCTTTTATGCATCTTATCTTGCTTTGATTGACGGTAGCATTATAAGATGATCCCTCACTAAATTATCAAAGTATAAGTGTTCTCCCTGAGTATGCACCGTTGCGGAAGTTCTTCGTGCTGAGACACCACGTGATGATCGGGTGTGATAGGCTCTACGTTCAAATACAACGGGTGCAAAATAGTTGCACACGCGGAATACTCAGGTTAAGCTTGACGAGCGTAGCATATAACAGATATGGCCTCGGAACACGGAGACCGAAAGGTCGAGCGTGAATCATATAGTAGATTTGATCAACATAAATGATGTTCACCATTGAAACTACTCCATCTCACGTGATGATCGGACATGGTTTAGTTGATATGGATCACGTGATCACTTAGAGGATTAGAGGGGTGTCTATCTAAGTAGGACTTCTTAAGTAATATGATTAATTGAACTTTAATTTATCATGAACTTAGTCCTGGTAGTATTAGCATATCTATGTTGTAGATCAATAGCTCGCGATGTTGCTCCCCGTTTAATTTTATATGTTCCTAGAGAAAACTAAGTTGAAAGATGTTAGTAGCAATGATGCGGATTGGATCCGCGATCTGAGGATTATCCTCATTGCTGCACAGAAGTATTATGTCCTCGATGCACCGCTAGGTGACGAACCTATTGCAGGAGCAGATGCAGACGCTATGAACGTTTGTCTAAGCTCAATATGATGACTACTTGATAGTTTAGTGCACCAGCTTAACGGCTTAGAATCGGGACTTCAAAGACGTTTTGAACGTCATGGACTATATGAGATGTTCCAGGAGTTGAGGTTAATATTTCAAGCAAATACCCGAGTTGAGAGATATGAAGTCTCCAACAAGTTCTATAGCTAAAAGATGGAGGAGAATAGCTCAAGCAGTGAGCATGTGCTCAGATTTTCTGGGTACTACAATCGCTTGAATCAAGTGGGAGTTAATCTTCCAGATAAAATAGTGATTGACAGAATTCTCTAGTCACCATCACCAAGTTAGTAGAACTTCGTGATGAACTATAGTATGCAAGGGATGACGAAAGTAATTCCCGAGCTCATCGTGATGCTGAAATCGACGAAGGTAGAAATCAAGAAAGAGCATCAAGTGTTGATGGTTGACAAGACCACTAGTTTCAAGGAAAAGGGCAAAGGGAAGAAGGGGAACTTCAAGAAGAATGGCAAGCAAAGTTGCTGCTCAAGTGAAGAAGCCCAAGTCTGGACCTAAGCCTGAGACTAAGTGCTTCTACTGCAAAGGGACTGGTCACTGGAAGCGGAACTGCCCCAAGTATTTGGCGGATAAGAAGGATGGCAAAGTGAACAAAGGTATATTTGATATACAGATTATTGATGTGTATTTTACTAGTGTTCGTAGCAACCCTCGGCATTTGATACTGGTTCAATTGCTAAAGAGTAGTAACTTGAAACAGGAGTTGCAGAATAAACAGAGACTAGTTAAGGGTGAAGTGACGTTGTGTGTTGGAAGTGGTTCCAAGATTGATATGATCATCATCGCACGCTCCCTACACTTTCGGGATTAGTGTTGAACCTAAATAAGTGTTATTTGGTGTTTGCGTTGAGCATGAATATGATTTGATCATGTTTATTGCAATATGGTTATTCATTTAAGTTAGAGAATAATTGTTGTTCTATTTACATGAATAAAACCTTCTATGGTCATACACCCAATGAAAATGGTTCGTTGGATCTCGATCGTAGTGATACACATATTCATAATATTGAAGCCAAAAGATGCAAAGTTAATAATGATAGTGCAACTTATTTGTGGCACTGCCGTTTAGGTCATATTGGTGTAAAGCGCATGAAGAAACTCCATGCTGATGGGCTTTTAGAATCACTTGATTACGAATCACTTGATGCTTGCGAACCATGCCTCTTGGGCAAGATGACTGAAACGCTGTTCTCCGGAACAATGGAGCGAGCAACAGATTTGTTGGAAATCATACATGCTGATGTATGTGGTCCGATGAATATTGAGGCTTGCGGCAGGTATCGTTATTTTCAGACCTTCACAGATGATTTGAGCAGATATGGGTATATCTACTTGATGAAACATAAAGTCTGAAACATTTGAAAAGTTCGTATAATTTCAGAGTGAAGTAGAAAATCATCATAACAAGAAAATAAAGTTTCTACGTTCTGATCGTGGAGGAGAATATTTGAGTTACGAGTTTGGTCTTCATTTGAAACAATGCGGAATAGTTTCGCAACTCACGCCACCTGGAACACCACAGCGTAATGGTGTGTCCAGGACGTCATAACCGTACTTTATTAGATATGATGCGATCTATGATGTTTCTTACCAATCTACCACTATCGTTTTGGGGTTATGCATTAGAGACAGCTGCATTCACGTTAAAAAGGGCACCATCTAAATCCGTTGAAACGACACCTTATGAACTGTGGTTTGGCAAGAAACCAAAGTTGTCGTTTCTTAAAGTTTGGGGTTGCGATGCTTATAAGAAAAAGTTTCATCCTGATAAGCTCAAACCCAAATCGGAGAAATGTGTCTTCATAGGATACCCAAAGGAGACAGTTGGGTACACCTTCTATCACAGATCCAAGGGCAAGACATTCGTTGCTAAGAATGGATCCTTTCTAGAGAAGGAGTTTCTCTCGAAAGAAGTGAGTGGGAGGAAAGTAGAACTTGATGAGGTAACTGTACCTGCTCCCTTATTGGAAAGTAGTTCATCACAGAAATCTGTTCCTGTGACTACTATACCAACTAGTGAGGAAGCTAATGATGATGATCATGTAACTTCAGATCAAGTTACTACCGAACCTCGTAGGTAAACCAGAGTGAGATCCGCACCAGAGTGGTACTGTAATCCTGTTCTGGAGGTCATGTTACTTGACCATGACAAACCTACGAACTATGAGGAAGCGATGATGAGCCCAGATTCCGCGAAATGGCTTGAGGCCATGAAATCTGAGATGAGATCCATGTATGAGAACAAAGTATGGACTTTGATTGACTTGCCCAATGATTGGCAAGCCATTAAGATTAAATGGATCTTCAAGAGGAAGACGGACGCTGATAGTAGTGTTACTATCTACAAAGCTAGAATTGTCGCAAAAGATTTTCGACAAGTTCAAGATGTTGACTACGATGAGAGTTTCTCACTCGTATCTATGCTTAAGTCTGTCCGAATCATGTTAGCAATTACCGCATTTTATGAAATCTGGCAAATGGATAACAAAAACTGGAATCCTTAAATGGATTTATTAAAGAAGAGTTGTATATGATGCAACCAGAAGGTTTTGTCAATCCTAAAGGTGCTAACAAAATATGCAAGCTCCAGTGATCCATCTATGGACTGGTGTAAGCATCTCGGAGTTGGAATATACGCTTTGATAAGTTGATCAAAGCATATAGTTTTATACAGACTTGGGGTGAAGCCTATATTTACAGGAAAGTGAGTGGGAGCAATACAGCATTTCTGATAAGTATATGTGAATGACATATTGTTGATCGGAAATAATGTAGAATTATTCTGCAAACCATAAAGGAGTGTTTGAAAGGAGTTTTTCAAAGAAAGACGTCGGTGAAGCTGCTTACATATTGAGCATCAAGATCTATAGAGATAGATCAAGACGCTTGATAAGTTTTTTCAATGAGTACATACCTTGACAAGATTTTGAAGTAGTTCAAAATGGAACAGTCAAAGAAAGAGTTCTTGCCTGTGTTACAAGGTGTGAAATTGAGTAAGACTCAAAGCTAGACCACGGCAGAAGATAGAAAGAGAATGAAAGTCATTCCCTATGCCTTGGCCATAGGTTCTATAAAGTATGCCATGCCGTGTACCAGATCTATTGTATACCCTACACTGATTTTGGCAAGGGAGTACAATAGTGATCTAGGAGTAGATCACTGGACAACGGTCAAAATTATCCTTACTGGAATAAGGATATGTTTCTCGATTATGGAGGTGACAAAAAGGGTTCAACGTAAAGGGTTACGTCGATGCAAATTTTGACACTGATCCAGATGACTCTAAGTCTCAATCTGGATACATATTGAAAGTGGGAGCAATTAGCTAGAGTAGCTCCGTGCAGAGCATTGTTGACATAGAAATTTGCAAAATACATACGGATCTGAATGTGGCAGACCCGTTGACTAAACTTCTCTCACAAGCAAAACATGATCACACCTTAGTACTCTTTGGGTGTTAATAACATAGCGATGTGAACTAGATTATTGACTCTAGTAAACCCTTTGGGTGTTGGTCACATGACGATGTGAACTATGGGTGTTAATCACATGGTGATGTGAACTATTGGTATTAAAACACATGGTGATGTGAACTAGATTATTGACTCTAGTGCAAGTGGGAGACTGAAGGAAATATGCCCAAGAGGCAATAATAAAGTTATTATTTATTTCCTTATATCATGATAAATGTTTATTATTCATGCTAGAGTTGTATTAACCGGAAACATAATACATGTGTGAATACATAGACAAACAGAGTGTCACTAGTATGCCTCTACTTGACTAGCTCGTTGATCAAAGATGGTTATGTTTCCTAGCCATAGACATGAGTTGTCATTTGATTAACGGGATCACATCATTAGGAGAATGATGTGATTGACTTGACCCATTCCGTTAGCTTAGCACTCGATCGTTTAGTATGTTGCTATTGCTTTCTTCATGACTTATACATGTTCCTATGACTATGAGATTATGCAACTCCCGTTTACCGGAGGAACACTTTGTGTGCTACCAAACGTCACAACGTAACTGGGTGATTATAAAGGTGCTCTACAGGTGTCTCCAAAGGTACTTGTTGGGTTGGCGTATTTCGAGATTAGGATTTGTCACTCCGATTGTCGGAGAGGTATCTCTGGGCCCTCTCGGTAATGCACATCACTTAAGCCTTGCAAGCATTGCAACTAATGAGTTAGTTGTGGGATGATGTATTACAGAACGAGTAAAGAGACTTGCCGGTAACGGGATTGAACTAGGTATTGAGATACCGACGATCGAATCTCGGGCAAGTAACATACCGATGACAAAGGGAACAACGTATGTTGTTATGCGGTCTGACCGATAAAGATCTTCGTAGAATATGTGGGAGCCAATATGAGCATCCAGGTTCCGCTATTGGTTATTGACCGGAGACGTGTCTCGGTCATGTCTACATATTTCTCGAACCCGTAGGGTCCGCACGCTTAACGTTTCGATGACAGTTATATTATGAGTTTATATGTTTTGATGTACCGAAGGTTGTTCGGAGTCCCGGATGTGATCATGGACATGACGAGGAGTCTCGAAATGGTCGAGACATGAAGATTGATATATCGGAAGCCTATATTTGGATATCGAAAGTGTTCCGGGTGAAATCGGGATTTTACCGGAGTACCGAGGGGTTACCGGAACCCCCCGGGGGCTTAATGGGCCATAGCGGGCCTTTGTGGAGAAGAGAAGAGGAGGCCAGGGCAGGGCCGCGCGCCCCTCCCCCGTAGTCCGAATAGGACAAGGAGAGGGGGGCGGCGCCCCCCTTTCCTTCCTCTCTCCCTCCTCTTTCCCCTCCACTCCTAATCCAACTAGGAAAAGGGAGGGAGTCCTACTCCCGGTGGGAGTAGGACTCCACCTGGCGCGCCCCTCCTGGCCGGCCGCACCTCCCCCTTGCTCCTTTATATACGGGGGCAGGGGGGCACCCTAGAGACACAACAATTGATCGTTTGATCTTTTAGCCGTGTGCGGTGCCCCCCTCCACCATAGTCCACCTCGATATATTGTAGCGGTGCTTAGGCGAAGCCCTGCGTCGGTAGAACATCATCATCGTCACCACGCCGTCGTGCTGACGAAACTCCCCCTCAACACTCGGCTGGATCGGAGTTCGAGGGACGTCATCGGGCTGAGCGTGTGCTGAACTCGGAGGTGCCGTGCGTTCGGTACTTGATCGGTCGGATCGTGAAGACGTACGACTACATCAACCGCGTTGTGCTAACGCTTCTGCTTTCGGTCTACGAGGGTACGTGGACAACACTCTCCCCTCTCGTTGCTATGCATCACCATGATCTTGCGTGTGCGTAGGATTTTTTTTGAAATTACTATGTTCCCCAACACATTTGTCAGCAAGTCTATCTTCAACTCTGAAGAAAATGGCTTCACCAACAAGGCTGATGAAGGCAATGATGACTACGCTCCCACCTATTGCTTCATGGCAAAGGGTGCCAAGGTACTCAAATATCCCTCCTCTGAATCAAGTGAGGATGAATTTGATGAAAACCTCAAGCCCAACTACTCTAAACTTGCTAAGATTGCTGTGAAACAACAAAAGGCTTTTTAAAAGGTTCAAAACATGCTAGACAAAAGTGATGATATGTTGGGTGAAGAAATGGATCGCACTAAAACCTTGACTGAAAATCTTCAGAGACTTCAGTCTAGGTTTGACAACCTTCAAGGTCATCATAACACTCTCTTATCTGATCATGAGAAGCTTTCTTATGAATTTATTCAAAGAAAGCAAGATCTTGAAAAGCTAAGGGTGATTTATGAAGATCTTCAGAAGGGGCGCGGTTCATTACTTGCTCAACAAATCAGCGCTACTCAGGAAGAATTTGTTCCTCCATGTTTGAAGTGCATTGAACGTGAATCTGCTAATTCTTCACCCGAATATTCAAATGCTTCTAATGCTACAAATTCTTCACCTGTCTCTGCTATCACTAATTCCTCATCTGAGGACATTGCTAGTATCACTGATGATGCAGGGCTGAAGGAATTGTACATGACAGGCATGTACAAAAGCCTCAAAGGGCATCAGACTCTTTGTGATGTGCTTAAAAAGCAGATCCTCAACAGGAACCCTAGGAAAGAGGGTATTGCCTTTGAGAGGAAAATCAATGCTGATGGGACATATTGGAAGCCTGAGCAGTACCCCAAAACCTCATGGGTTGCTGCAAAGGGACCTCCAGTAGATCCATCTACCCTATCTGGCTTTACATGTGATTCTCCTCATTCTGCTGATGAGTCATTTGACTCCAACTATAAACTGTTAAAAAATTAGAATGGTGAAGTATTTGCTAGATATGTTGGCACTAACTGCAAGAATGGCTCCCCTATGAAGAAAATCTGGGTTTCCAAAAGGTACCTTGAAAATCTTCAGGTGAATGTCATCATGACACCACCTGTGAAGAAAAGGAACCCCAGATCAAATTCTTCATATGGACCAAATTCTTCATATGGATCCAAGTCCTCATACGGACCAAACTCCTCACGTGGACCAAATTCCTCAAAAGGATCAAAGTCCTCATATGAATATCATCATGCTAACACCTCTGTTTCGCAGGGAAGAGCTAAGGGCTATGAATATGAGCATTATTCTTCTAACCATTATGTTCATAAGTCCTCGAAGAATTTCTCTGCTTATTCATATGCCTATCCTAACTCCTCTTATGTGAAACGAAATGGACTGGCGTCTATGCCACCCTTCTCGTATGGAGCTCACAGAGTGATGAACTCTTTGCCACCCCTTCAAACATGGGTGGTGAAGAAAAAGAACTAATCTCTTCTGCAGGGTCAGATCTCCAGACGTGCTTAATCGTCTGAAGAATTTGCTGGAGACCTGAAATTGCCTGAAAGGACGCAGGCTAATCATGAAGAAATGAACCCTCATTTCTCACGTCCTCATACTGTTTTATCTGTTCTATTGGTTGATGAGATTGATCTGATGAATTGATGTCATATTCTTCACTGATGAAGTATATGAGTTCGTAAGATGCACTAATTCATCTGCAGGATGGTCAACCCAAAGCAAATGAGTGGGTCCTCGATATTGGATGTACAAATCACATGACTGGTGACAAGAATCTATTGATGGATGTTCCCTTATCTCCATCGCATCTGAAGCATATCATCTTCGCTGACAAAGGCAAAAGTCAGGTATTGGGTCTAGGTAAGGTTGCAATCTCAAAGGATCGACACATGGACAAAGTCATGCTTGTCGAGTCCTTAGGATACAACCTCATGTCTGTCTCAATGCTTTGTGATCTTGATATGGTTGTTGTCTTTGGCAAGTATCGTTGTGTTATGATCATGGAAGCTGACAATTCCAAAGTCTTCGAAGGCTTTAGGAGAGGAGATCTGTATATTGTTGATTTCTCTATAGGACCACAACCAGCCGTATGTTTACTTGCAAAAGCTTCAGAAGGCTGGCTATGGCATCGACGACTTGGTCATGCTGGCATGAGGAATTTGCACACGCTCGCGAAGAAGAAGCATGTCATTGGCATTGAGAATGTCAAATTCCTCAAGGATCACTTGTGTGGAGCCTGTGAAGCTGGAAAGATGACCAAGGCCAAGCATCCATCGAAGACAATCATGACTACCACTCGACCATTTGAATTGCTTCACATGGATCTTTTTGGTCCTAATCATTATTCTGCAGTTACAAATGATGCATCTCTATATGGCTTTGTTATTGTTGATGATTACTCTCGTTACACATGGGTGCATATTGTCACTTACAAACATGAGGTGCAGGAAGTCTTCAAATGATTTTCTTCGAGGGCTTCAACCAACTTTGGTGTGAAGATCAAGCACATCAGAAGTGACAATGGAAATGAGTTCAAGAATTCTGGTCTTGATGACTATCTTGATGAACTCGGTATTACTCATGAGTTATCTGCTCCTTATACTCCTCAGCAAAATGGCGTCGCGGAGCGCAAGAACAAGACTCTTGTTGAGATGGCTCGCACTATGCTTGATGAATACAAGATGCCTCGTCGTTTCTGGATTGAGGCAATTGATACTGCGTGCCACATCATCAACAGGGTATATCTTCACAAATTCATCAAGAAGACTTCTTATGAACTCCTCACTGACAAGAAACCCAATGTGAGTTATTTTAAAGTATTCGGTGCTAAATGTTGGATTAGAGATCCTCATCACAACTCAAAATTTGCACCGAAAGCACATGAAGGTTTTATGCTTGGTTACGGAAAGGACTCGCACACCTACAGAGTCTTCAACAACGTTCTTCAAAAAGTTGTTGAAACTGTAGATGTGCGGTTCGATGAAACTAATGGCTTGCAAAGAGAGCACCTACCTTTTGTGTTAGATGAACAGTCACCTGAGGAATCTATCAAGTTCAAAGCTACTGAGGATGTCATTCCTACCGAAGAATCTGTTGAAGAAATCATTCCAGAACGTGAAGAACATCATGCTGATGTACCTGAAGAAAATGGCGCTGAAGAAAATGCTGATCAAATTCCTCGACGACAACCCGCTCATCCTCGCATTTCCAACGAAGTGCAGATTGAGAAAATCATCAGCGACGTCAACATTCCAGGTCCTCTCACACGCTCAAAAGCTTCACATTTGTCTAACTTTTGTGGGCACTTTGCTTTCGTCTCTATCACAGATCCCACTAAGGTAGATGAAGCATTTCTGGAGTCTGAGTGGATTCAAGCTATGCAAGAAGAATTACATCAGTTCAAGCTGAACAACGTCTGGGAACTGGTTAATCGCCCAGATCCTCGCAAGCACAATATCATTGGCACAAAGTGGATCTACCGCAACAAGCAAGATGAAAATGGCCTTGTGGTGAGGAATAAGGCACGACTTGTAGCTCAAGGCTACACACAGGTTGAAGGAATTGATTTTGATGAAACTTTTGCACCTGTTGCTAGACTTCAGGCTATTCGCATATTACTTACTTATGCTAACCATCATGCTATCACTTTATATCAAATGGATGTGAAAAGTGCATTCCTCAATGGTAAGCTTGAGGAAGAAGTATATGTTGCTCAACTCCCAGGTTTTGAAGATCCAAAGCATCTTGGCAAAGTCTTCAGACTCAATAAGGCCCTCTATGGCCTCAAGCAGGCTCCTCGGGCATGGTATGATACTTTGAAGGAATTCCTCATGAAGAAAGGCTTCAAACCCGGTTCACTTGATCCTACTCTTTTCACTAAATTTTATGATGGTGAATTGTTTGTGTGCCAAATTTATGTTGATGATATTATCTTTGGTTGTACTGACCAACGTTACAGTGATGAATTTGCCTATATGATGAGTGAAGAATATCAAATGTCTATGATGGGAGAATTGAATTCTTCTTAGTCTTCAAATTCGTCAACAGCGCAATGGCATATTCATATCTCAGGAGAAATACCTCAAGGATGTACTGAGGAAATTCGGCATGCAAGATTGCAAAGGGGTCAAAATTCCAATGCCCACAAATGGCCATCTATGCACTGATGAAAATGGTATTGACTTCGATCAAAAGGTATACCGCTCCATGATTGGTTCTTTATTGTATTTATGTGACCCTAGGCCAGATATTATGCTTAGTGTTTGCATGTGTGCCTAATTTCAAGCTACACCGAAGGAATCACACCATAAGGCTGTGAAGCATATTCTTCGATATCTAGCTCACACACCAACACTTGGATTATGGTATCCCAAGGGCTCGGCTTTTGATCTCATTGGATATTCAGACTCTGACTATGCTGGTGATCATGTGGACCGCAAGTCAACATCAGGCACATGCCATTTCCTCGGACGATCTTTGGTCTGTTGGTCCTCGAAGAAACAGAACTGCGTATCATTGTCTACTGCTGAAGCTGAGTACATTGCTACTGGTTCTTGCTGTGCTTAATTGCTATGGATGAAGCAAACTCTCAAGGACTACGGCGTCAACATGAAGAATGTGCCTCTCTATTGTGACAATGAGAGTGCAATCAAGATTGCTCACAACCCAGTTCAGCACTCGAAGACTAAGCACATTCAAATTCGTCATCATTTTCTTCGTGATCATGTGTGGAAGGGCGACATCTCCATTGAGCATGTACGGACTGAAGAATAGCTAGCCGATATCTTCACTAAGCCCTTGGATGAGAAGAGATTTAGCAAGTTGAGGTGTGAGCTAAATATCCTAGAATCTTCGAATGTTCTTTGAAAAGGACACTCATCCTAACACTTATGCAAAATTGATGACTTAGATGTGCAACACATGAAGAAACGTTTTTCTTCAATTAATGAAGACTAACACTCTAAGTGTGAAGAAATTAACGAAGAATTTGATTCTCAGAGCCCTACGACAATTGTACGCGGTGTCTGAAATCATCATTCTTACACGGTGGGTTACGCCACCACCAAAAGTTGAAAATCTTCAATTGAGTTTTTCCTTAGTTTTGAAATTCCTCAGTTGTTCATTTCCTTCAACTTTTCATTGTCTTCACCTTCTCCGTCGTTTTTTTTCATTGGCTATTTATATATATAGAGTTTATGTCCTCTACAACATTCACTTATTGCTAATTCTTCAAGTTGCTTTTTCTGCTAAGTGAATGTGATCGGACCCTTCCCCCTCTATGCTAAACTCAACACAGTCTATTCACAAATTCTTCTTGTGCGTTCTATTTGAAACTCGTTCAAAATCTTCACTGTGTCCTTGTCAGCTGAAGAATTTGCGAACAGAACTTTAAAACTTATCGTATCTAAATTTTCGGCTTTGCCGCTCAAATCATTCCGCATTCTGTAAAATGTTTATCTATTCACCCACGATCTCACACGATCGCCACCTCTTAGTACGTGGGTGACACATGTCATGCAAATGAGAAGGGTCAAGGGCACGTTCGTCCAATTTCTTCGGGCGAACAGTTTTTCACTCCGTCTATAAATACCCCTTCCCTTCCTCTCTTCACTTTTACTCCGCTCGACCTCTCTCCCGCTCGAGCTTCCCAAAACCTAGCGCCGCCGCTACTTCATCGCCGCCGGTGAGGAAGAGCTTCACTGCCTCGACCTCGTCGCTGTCGTACTCGCGCCGGTTGCGGATTTCTTCACTCTGCCGCTGCCGTAGCTGTCTTCCTCTGCTGAGTTAGGGCGTGGAAGATCTGAACTGGCGAACTTCACATATAACGCACTTCACATCTACACTTCCCAGTTCGTCGTGTTCTTCATCCAGGGTAATTAAAAGTTACTTTTACTGCCCTCCTTGATTCAAATGTTTACTACAAAATCTTCAAAGGTGTTTATTCGTCAAATTCTTCACACACTAAACACCTCACATGTCATCTGTTCTTGATTCGTTTCTCTAAGCAACATTTTTTTGGATTCCTCAATTGTGTGGATTTTCGATCTATACAAATCTGAAACCTATGACAAAGAATGCTTAGTGAAACTCTTCAAGACACATCTGGTCAAATTCCTCAAACTTGTTCTTTTTGAAAGACCTTCTGAGAACGCATATGTACTCTCCAAATTCCTCGCAACTATACTCTGTTCACAGGTACTCATGTCTGCTGCTGAATCACTAGGTTCTCATCAACTTAACTCATTTGCAGCGTTCCTCGAAGAAAAGTTGCACACCTCTTCAGAAAATTTAGTTGTTCATATTCCTCAGCTGAGGAAAATGGCTGACGGTAAGAAGCCACAGAAAGGAGGAAAAAGGCCTGAGATCAACACAATGTTTGAGATCCCTGATGACATCTATGCTGGGTACTGCACACCCCTTGGGGAGGATAAAAATCAGCGCAAGGTGCGCATTCAAAAGATTGAGAGGAGATGGGCACGGGAATGGAGGGAGTACAGATATGTTACTCCCAAGTATATGAAGAAATTCGCTCTAAATCCTCCATGCCCAAGACCTCCATTGCCACCTGGCCAAGAAGCTGATCCCACCAGCCTCAAGCATGGTGAGGTATATCCTGATGAATGGGCCAAGCGCCAGGCCAAGCTAGCCAAAATAGCTAAGGAAGCAGTGAGGAAATTTAATGAAGACTCTGCTGCTGCTGCTACCACTGCTGAGGCCTCTGCTGTCAAGCCAAAGAAGGCCATGACAAAGAAGCCTGCTCATAAGCCAAGTGCTTCATCCTCAATGCCCTCACGGCCAAGTTCCTCAGCAATGCCCTCACGGCCAGATTCTTCAAAGCCCTCACGGCCAACTCCTCAAGCTGCTCCAGCTCCTCCGCCAAAGTCCTCAGCTCCTCCGAAAAAATCCTCATCACCTGTGCATCTCGCCACGTGCCAAAGGACAACAGGCATCTCTATTGCCTCAGGAGCTTTTGCTAGTTCTTCAGCTCCACCAAATTCTTCAACTGGCCCCTCTCTGCTGAAGAAAAAGGCCACTGCTGGACAAGGCACTCGACCAAGTCCTCACAAGAAGTAGGTCGCCTTTCAAGTGCCGTCTGATGAAGACGAAGCTGATGATGAAGAACTTGTCGAAATCATCAGAGACAGGCAGCTCAAGGCCGCTAGAGCCAAAGGCACAAATGTGCCTCTACTTTTGGATCCAAAATTGATCCTTGATTACATTGATCTCTGGCACAAGGACCCAAACACTCCTATGCCTGATTTCAAGCTGACTCCTGGCCAGAGTCATATGCTGACTGCCTTCATTCAAGAAGAAAAATGGAAATTTGAAAAGGCCAGGCAGTTGAAGAAAGCGCAGTACAAGAAGGAGCGCTTCCTGAAGAAAAATGTTGTCTCTATGACAACTGAAGAACTTGTCACTATTCAATCTGAGATCAAGAAGCTCAGTGATGAATTTGACGTATACTGCGCTGACTGGCTTGGAGCCAAAGTCAGATTTGTGAATTTGACTGAGAAGTTCACTTCCAATGTTGCAGCCCCAACGCAACAAGAAAATCCTCAGGCTGAGGCTTCTGCTCAGCCGACTGAAGAACATGCCAGCACCGCTGATGACATTCAGGCTGCTAAAGAAACTCAGAGTACCAGGGCTGATGACTGCATTCCAGCCGCTAAAGAAATTGCCAGGGTAACCACTGGTGTTGCGCCTGAAGAAACTGAAGAAGTCAGGGCAACTGCATCAGTTGTGCCTGAAGTAATTGAACCAAATTCCTCTGCTCCTCCTGCACCTACCCCAACTCCTATCCTTCCGTCTGCATCAGACGTGAAGAAAACCAAGGCCGCAGAGCATGCAGCAGTGAAGAAAAGGAAAGCATCAACTTCATCAGACTCTTCAGCTCCGAAGAAGATGAAGCCATTGACCAACTCTTTTGCAAATCCAATTGATGCTATTCCGGTCTCATCAATGACATCAAAGGACCTTGTTCCTTTTGATGAAGAATATGTGATTCCTAGTGAATCAGATGAAGAAATTCCTTCTGCTACTTCGTCAGAGCAGTTGGATGAAGAAATTGAAGCGGATGCAATCCCTTCAACCCCAACAGTCTCATCGCCCATGCCTCAGTTCACTGCGGAAGAGGCCGGCGTTGAGGAAAAGAGTGAAGATGAAGATGTGGACATTGGGTGTACAACACCAGTGCTGAATGATGACTTTTGGGAAAGTCAACACCCCAACCCTCCTCTGTTCACACCACTGCAACAAATTCCTCAGTCCCATGTCAATACTGAAGTACAAATGGGATCTGAAGAACCTCGTGCAACCCCGTCTGTCCATGAAGAGATTCCAGCCACTAGTGCTGAAGAAATTATTAATGAAGAATTAAAGACCCAGGCTGTCACTGAAGAAGAACCTGGAATTCCTCAGCCTGTGGAGCCTGAGATTGCGATTCCTGAGGTGGTGATGCAATTGACTGATACTCCTCCGCCCAAGCCAAAGGATCCCTTCTCGAAGAAGCAGAAATTCAAGGCTGATGACTTCTTCGGCGAGCATGTTTTCTTCACTGACTTCAACCCATATGACTCTGCTCGTCTTAGAAGGAAGCGTTTCTGGACTGCCAGCCAAGCAAATTTTTATTCTTCACTGCTCTTCAATAAGGACAAAGTCTTCGACCACGAGCATATTCCTCACGTCGACATGGAATCAATGCCTTGTTTTACCCCAGTCCTCAGTGTGCTTCATGATGCAGGATTGCTCATGGATATTTGCGATTGGAATGAAGAGCTCATTCTTCAATTCTATGCAACCCTGCACATCACAGGCGATGCTGATGATATCAAATCTTGGGTGTTGGACTGGATGACCGAAAATACTCATTATAAGGCACCGGCCTCTGAATTACTTCACGCCCTGCCCATCAGTCCATCCCTTGACGGAGCTCGCTGCCTGTACCAAGAGCCTGAACTCACTGCTCATTACATGCAAGTGCTTATGAAGCCTCTGAAGCCCGGTCAAGCCCCAAGAACCAAATTCCTCATGAAGGAATTGCTGTATGTACCAAGAACAGTCTATCGCATTCTGACGAAGATTATGAGTCCAATCAAAGGCCATGACTCAACTGATGAGGAAATTGTTGGCATCACGAAGAATCTTCTATTCAACATCATTCATGGCATTCTTGTCAATTATCACGATTTCTTCATGAGGACTCTGGCAAATGTTGCACTCTCTCCGTTTGAGTTGAAGCCTTATGCACCTTGGATTATGAGATTCCTCAGAATAAGGTCTTCACTCAACTACAAGGCTGATTTTCAGAATCACCTCAGCTACTTGCCCCCAATCGAAGTCCTCAAGCGGACATTTTCCTTGGCTGATGAAAGGGGCAAGGCCGCTGCTGTCATAGATGAAGGCATTCGTCCATCTGATGGTCAGTTTCGCAAAGTTGCATCTTATTCCACCAATGATGACTCTGCTACTCATGATTCTGCTGCTAATGCATCCAAGCCAAATCCTCAAGCCACAACTCCAAGAGTGATGACTGACCGTGAGCTTCTCCCCAGTCTTCACCAGAAGGTGGATCGAAACCATAAATAGCTTAAGCGTCAGTTTGGTTCTATTCTTCACAACATGACTGCTACACATAATGCAGTGAAAAGAAACCATTACTACCTCGATGAAGTCTTCGGTCGCACCTGGGATATTCTGTCACATCTATATGGTGAAGAAGATCTGAAGCAAATGGGTCTCAAGGAGGATTTTGACTGGTCTGCACCTCCACCGAAGATGTACAAGAAGGTCAATGTTCCTTCCTTGGTGGCCAGCTCCTATTCTTCATCACGCGACACCGACGAGCATGAAGACTTGGACGACACTGCGGCAGGACCTACAACAACAAACGACCCCAACAACGCTGGCGCTCCTCCATCAACTTGATATTCTTCAGGGAAGTTAGTCCTCATTTTCGATCCTTTTGGTCATTCGATGACAAAGGGGGAGAAATTTGAGTTAGTCTTCAAGCGGGTCTATCTATATGGGCGTTCTTTTGCTAAGTTACAACTCTCGTTCTTCTGAGATTTTATTCGATTGAGTTGTAAACTTAAACTCTATGGTGGTCTGATACTTTTGCTGAGATTTTTTGCATGCTTATTCCTCGTTAATGTTAATGCACGCATGCTGAATTACATCAGTCACCATATTTCATCATGCATTTCAAATTCTTCATATTATATGTCAAATGCGTGTATGAATTACAAGATATAGGGGGAGATCTCCATGATTCTACTCTTCAAGTGCGCATTGCTTCAAAAGCAAATTCCTCAATATGCACATCTTTAGGGGGAGTTCTTCTATATCTTGCAATCAAATTCCTCAATATTAGTATTTACACTTCATATGATTATCCCCGTTGAAAACTTAACCTATATTGTCATCAATCACCAAAAAGGGGGAGATTGTAAGTGCATCTAGTGCCCCTTACTGATTTTGGTGTATTAAAGACTTACAGGTTAAGGGACTAATGTGTTTATGAGTGTCCACAGGTCTATAAGTCTATGAGGAGTTTGATATTTACAGAGAAAGTCGACCCCTAAAAAGGAATATCTTTGACTGAAGATTTTGGTTTTCTGAAGACTTTCTGAAGACTTTTAAAGTGAAGAAATTGGTGTGGCCTTGAAGACTTGGTATTCATACGAGGAACATGAAGCATGAAGACTTTTGTTTTCGTAGTTTTATTTTCTCTTTCTTGAGTCATAGGAAACACCGTACTGTTAAAGGGGGTCGAGGAAATACTAAGGAAAAATTTCCATGTGATGCTCAACTCAAAATCCTACACCTACCAATCCCTTCGAGTGAAGTCATTGAAAATCTCTTACAGTTCAGTCAATTTCTTCAGTGACAGAGATGAAGTTCTTCTGATCTCTGAGGAATTTGTTCCGACCGAGGAGTTAGGAATTTGCCAGTGCGGATTGCCTACACAGTGAGGAACATGATACCCCTGAGGAAATTGAGCCTCAAAATTCCGACCGTTGCTGTGCCATGCGTCAGCTGTCCCAAAATATCTACCCACCTAACGGTCATATCATTGAAGGGCATTTATGTCTTATCATGTCGGGCTGCTCCATAGGCTATAAATAGTCGCCCCTACAACCACTAGCTGGTTGGCTGCTCCGAGAGAAATTGACACTTGTCATTTGAGAGCATCCCATCCCCCGAGGACTTTGAGCGAAAATCATCAAGTGAGGAAACCCAAACCCAAACTCCTACAAACCCAAAGTGATTGAGCATCACTGAAGAGATTGATCCTGCGTGGATCCGACGCTTGTTACCTTTGAAGACTGTGCATCTTCCAGACGGTTAGGCGTCATGGTCTAGAGCATCCAAGAGGAAATTGTGGATCACCGAGTGACCGAGTTTGTGAAGGTTTGGAAGTCACCTGAAGACTTACCACGAGTGATTGGGCGAGGTCTGTGTGACCTTAGCTCAAGGAGAATACGGTGAGGACTGTGTGTCCGGGACTGTGTGTCCTCAGGTTTAAATACCTAGCCGCTCCAACCAGACGTACAACTGTCACAACAGTTGAAACTGGTCTACCAAATCATTGTCTTCACCAAGCCTACTGGTTCTATTTCCTCAACTCTTCCATTTCCTCATTACTGTGTTGTGCACTTATTCATATCTGTTTTGAAGACTTTGACTGAAGACTTTCTCAATTTCCTCAGTTCAATTTCTTCAGTCTGATTGTTTTCATTCTGTGTTATCGTGTGTTTACGCTTTCTGTACTCTGTGCTTGTCTTCATTTCTTCATGATGACCATGGTTGTGTTCTGTTATGTTTACATCTGAGTACTTATTCCACTGCAAGTAGTTCTTCATTCAGGAATTTCCTCACCCACAAAAATCCTCAGTGAAGAATTCATAAAAATCGCCTATTCACCCCCATCTAGTCGATATAACGCACTTTCACTGCCGATCACGATGCGCTGTGGACGCACGAGATAACGGCAGCGCGTGGCCGCATGTCCTCAAAACTCGCGTCCCATGGTTATAACTGATTAGTCGCAATAACATGCTCCCATGTTACGTCGCTCCTTTGTCTCCATTAATTTTATGTTAACTTGAAAGATTGACGGTTGAGATTTAACATGAGAAAGGTTTCTTTTTTCTTTCTCAGGGTAAGGTTTCCTGTTCCACCTCTTTTCGTCAAGCTCCTATGATTGATGATCGATCCATCCTCTCTCACGATCGAGAGATCTCATCTGATTGGGCCCAAGTCGATCAACCCAAGCCCAGCGAGCCCTATCCTTCCCTCGATCATCTCTCCTCTCCCAATGACTCAAACCAACGTACGTACGTCTCCAAAGCAAGGAAGCTAATGCGGCCTCTCCTTTTCCTCCGATCGAGCCCTAGATGCTCTGATTCGATGGCTTTTTTTCTCCAACCTCCTTGACCTCTTCAGATCCAGAGTACGCAAGAAGTACGACGCGCGTGGAGGACGCATCCCTAGCTAGCACGGTCACCACGAGGATAATGCAAGAAGGAAGACATGACACGGGTGACGCGGAGGACGCAGACCTAGCTAGCACGGGCACCACGGCGACACGGACG
>NC_057814.1:385509938-385612877 GCF_018294505.1 Triticum aestivum | reverse complement strand
CATGAACTAACTAGGATGTGACACTGACGTCGCCGGAAAATGACAGGATGTGCGGGTGGGTAGAGGGATTGTCGGAACTCAGGTTCCGGCAAAACCCTTAAGGTTCGAACTCTGGGGTGCGCTCGAAGATCTCTCCCTCAAAGATCACGCCCTCACACGCTTCGCGATCTCTAGGCTAGCTCGACGAACTCGCAACACAAGGGACACAAGATTTATACTGGTTCGGGCCACCGTTGTGGTGTAATAGCATACTCTAGTGTGGTGGTGGTGGATTGCCTCTTGGGCTAGGGATGAACTGTACAAGGGGAAGAACAGCCTCCTGAGGCGAGGTGTTCTTGTGCTTGGTGAACTTGTGTGGGTGAGGATTACTCAAGATGAGATCGGGCTTAGTTCGAGTTGCCTCCTACTGTGGTGGCTAGTCCTATTTATAGAGGCCCTGGTCCTCTTCCTAAATATTGAGCGGGAAGGCAGCCAACAACGGCCAATTTGAAAGGGGACAGCTAGTACAAGCTATCCTGACGAAAGCAGTCTTCGCCTGCTAAAGGCTCTGGTGGTGACGCCGTCTTGGGCTCCACAGTGACCTCCGTCCTGCCGTCCTGCTGGTCTTGGTCTCGTCATGGCTCACGTCACGAGAACCTCACGAGGTTTGCCTTGCCTTGATCTCTCTGCCCCTCGCGAGCTAGCCTGATGAGGCCGCTCCCGAGGAGGTCTTGTGTCGTCCGCCTCGCGAGGCTTGGCCCCTCGCGAGGGTCTTGAATGCTTGTTGGTGAAGATGGGCCATACGGGGCCGCTCGTAGAGCCACGCCGTGGGCCGCAGGCAGGCAAGTCTGGGGACCCCCGTTCCCAGAACGCTGATAGTAGCCCCCGGGCCCAAGGCGCGCTCAGGATTGGCTTCGAGGCGAAGCCAAAGGGCAAGTCCGGAGCCCCGCGGGCCCCAATAGCCTGCGGCCTTGGTCGGCGCGTGGCGGTTGATTGGACGTGGGCGTCTCCGCTTCCCATGCTGCCTCAGCAACTCCCGACTTGATGAGTCGTTGCTGCATGCAAGGAAAAAACCATCATTACCTGTGATCGTGGGGGGCGCTGGTTGGCCTTCTCCTGCCATAAATGAGGAGGGGGCAGAGCTCCCGTCGCCCATCTCTTCTCCTTCCGCTTGCTTCTCCCCCTTTGCTCCATTGCCGACACCAATGGTGCCCGCCGAAGGTTTTCTGCTGTGGAGAAGGGAAAGACTCCCCTCGATGGGCCGGGGCCGGTCCCGCCGAAGAAGAGGCCGGTCCACCGCCGCGACGTGGCGGCGATGCAGGTGGTGACGAGGCCTTGGTGTGAGCGGCCTCCTCCTGGGTATCCGTTACCCCTGTACGCCCAAGCCGGGGGCTCAGGAGGAAGAGTCGATGAGCGTCAGCGCGCGCACCGTGGCCATGGTCGCTGTACCGCGGTGGCACGCGTCGTCGCCCCTGGAGTCCACGCCACGGACTCCTCGCGCGAGCTCGTGCTGTGGGCGGCGATGCCCCCGAGCTCCTGGATCCGCTTCCCCTCTTCCTTCTCTGCCTAGATGCCGCCGAGGGGACCCCTCGAGCTTTGGCTGCAGCACGCCGACTGTGACACGCCAACGACTGGAGCGGAGGTTGAGGCCATCTCCTCAGGGAAGATCTTCATGACCAGAGGCTGGGGCGAGGTCGCTCGGGTGTGCCGTGCAGAGGGCGCCCTCGCGATCCATTTCGAGTTCGATGGCGCCTCCACACTGTTCTTCAACGTCTTCGACACAGAAGGCCGCCGCCTGGAGTGTCGCTCTGGGAGGGGCCATCAGGTGGGCGCCGCAGCGGGGGCAGGGCTCGCTGCCCGCGTCGCCAGTGGCTCCTCTGGAAGCAGCAGTGGTGCTTGGGAGTCCAGCGATTCTCCCGAGCTCTACGAGACTCCGGAGACGAGCGACGACAGCTACGTGCCTCCAAGCTCTCGCCGAGCTTGGAGCAGGGCTGCAGCGTCCGGCCGCCGCCGCCGCCGATCTGGATGAGGTTGGCGCCGGCCTCTAGTAGCCCACTATTGATGATATCGCAGCCACAGGGTCGCGTGTAGATAGGACTCCTTGAAGCTTTTCCTTTTGTTTCCTGCAAAGAATCGAGAGGTACCCCACGGGGGCGTGTAAAGGATCCGCAATATCTTTTGTTGATATTATCCTTATTATAAATTTGTGCATGTGCGTGTCCCGTTCTGGCTCGGTTTTCCCTTTCCAATCCCGCGACGGCGTGGTGCTCTACGCCAACAGGTCCCGGTCCCCAGGCAGGCTTCAGCCGTCGCTGGTATGCTAGGTCGCGATGCCGTGGTCAAGGCCAGGAGGTGAGCGGCCCGAGGTCCAGTAAGAGCCCCTGAGACGCGATGCTCAGGAGGTCCCCTTTAGCGCCCAAGCGACCGCCGAGAGGCCGGAAAGGGAGGCTACGTCGCTGCAGCGGGGTAACCCGAGTGAGAATTCTATGCCGGAGCAATTGGTTGACCCGAGCGTGAAACTTATATTGGCAGTCTAGGGTCGGTCCTTCGCGAGGCGCCAGGCTCGTGCGCAGGCGGTCGTATCTTAGCCAGATCGGGCCCGTACGAGTCTTCCTCTCCTCCCATGCTCTCCTTCGTGCTCTACGTTCTCAGGTCCCGGCCCTCGAGCGGGCTCAGCCGCCGCTGGTATCCCAGGTCACGATGCCGTGGTCAAGGCCAGGGGGTGAGGGCTGGAGAGCCAGTAAGAGCTCTTGAGTCGCGATGCTCAGGAGCCGCCCTTTTAATGTGCAAGTGGATTACATGGGAGAAGAGGGAGCCCGTGGTACCGCCCGTCGTTGTCCTCAGGAGGTTCCTCCGAATCAGCACGAGGTAGGGCGCAGATTGCCATTATGATAGCCGAGCGACCACTGATTGCTTCGCCAGAGAATGGAGGCACTGAGGGCCTGGTGAGGTGGCGCGCGTGGCCAGAGCTCGGCCGCTCAGATTGGTCGGCGTTGCAGGGACGGACCCAAGCACAAGTACCGTGCGAGAGTGAGCAGCTCCCGGGGTAGGTGCCAATCAAGCAGGTGATAGTCAAGCAGGTGATAGTCATAGATAGATTAAGCATGGAAAGCAAACTGGCTCAAGTAAATGCAGGGAAGATACATGCCACTGGGTCAGGCCCGAGCGGCTGGGGGATGATGCAGCCCGAGGGGCGCCCCCAGCAAGGTAGGCTAAAGACATAAAAAGGGATACATGCCACAGGGACGGACCCACGCGGCCTGGGAATGATGCAGCCCTGAGGGCGCTCCTAGCTAAACAAACTTGGAAAATGTCACCTGGTTCTGTCGATGAAGGGATGTTGGAGCAGCTGAAGGTACGCGGAGAAGGGGTTGCTCCTCACGAGCCACCGGGGCCCTGAGCCTCGGGAGGCTCTGGGGTCCAGTTGGTTCCTCGAGGACCGTCTCCATCTCCGCCAGGACGGCGTGGTGCCTGGCCTCCTGATACGCCAGGACACGCCACAGGTTGTGCTGATAGGCGGATGCCACGCTCGGCAGGCCAAAAGGCATGCGAACGTAGCTGTGCGGTGGGCCCTCGGAGCGTCCCATGCGCGAAGGCCAGAAGAGCTCTTGAGACGCGACCCTGTTGAGCCCTGGGACGTCGACGTAGATGCACAGCCCGACATCCTCGCCTGGATGGGGAGCTGCGCCCGGTGAGCGGCGGTCGCCGGGCATGGCTCTACAGTCGTGCAGTTCCTGAGTTGTCTTGGTAACGAACTCCTGAGCAGTGGGCGCTCCTCGCCTTGCGTCCTCCTAAGGGAAACGTGCCACAAACCACACCTCTAGATGGTGCCCGAGCGCCTCCCTCGTGATGTTGGCAAGGTCTGAGGCCCTCCAGAAGAGAGCCCCTGAGCCCTGCCCAAGGAGGGCGCCGTGCATGCCTTCCTATGCGAGGGAGGGAGGCGCCCCAGGTGCGGGCGCTGATCCTGACGAGGTACCTTCCGCGACGCCACCCTCCTGAGGTACTGCACGGAGTTGCTGCTTCTTCTTCTTGGGGACAACCTCAGGAGGGTATCAAGCTGCACTGTTGTCGGGGTATTTGATTGACGCTGCTTGGAAGGCACGCTCGAGGGAGCACATTCGCAGGGGACTGTGATGATCCCGCCGCTCCCTGGCATCTTGAGGACGTTGTAGCCGTGGTGCATCACCGCCATGAACTTGGCCAGGGCTGGATACCCGAGGATGGCATTGTACGGCAGACGGATGTGTGTGAAGTCGAAGTCGATGAGTTCGGTGCGGTAGTTGTTGCGTTCTCCGAAGGTGACAGGGAGGCGGACCTGCCCTATCGGTGTGGTGGAACCGTCGGTCACTCCTGAGAAAGGCTTGGTAGGCTGAAGCTGGTCATAGGGCACTTGAAGGTTGTCAAACGTGTCGACGGACAAGACGCTGAGTCCTGCGCCGCCGTCGATGAGAGTATTGGTGACTTGTACGTTGCTGATGACGGGTGAACAGAGCATCGGGAGAGCGCCAGCAGTGGCCGCACACTTGAGCTGATCTGCTGAACTAAAAGTGATGGCGCACTTGGAACACCTGAGCGGGCGTGTGGCTTCAAGCTTGGGGAGGACTGCGTTCACCTCGCGGGCAAACTGCTTGAAGATGCGCTGTTAGGCTGGGGCTTGAGCTCCGCCCAGGATGCAAGCGATGGCATGCGGCTCCTGGAAGCCCCCAGCCCCTCGTCCTGATGGTGGTCGTCGTTCCTTGGTGGTGGCGGCAGTGGAGGAAGCCCAGCATTGTGTCACAGCCCTAGAATACTGCATGTAATTAGTTGCATCAGAGTGCATCATGCATCATCTTAAATTCAAGGAAATTGAATTGAGGGAATTTTCAAGCCTCAGAAATCTTTTAAAAACTGATCAACATTAAAAAAAAATTCAAATGAGCCCAACAAAATGTTCCTGCTAATCCCTGAAAATATTGGAAAGAGCTAAAACTCAAACCAATATTTTTGGAATCACATAAATTTTTATTCTTGGGACTTTAAATTAATTCACTAGCTATTTGAATTGGGTTTATATTTACTATAAAATAGATATAATCCCAATAATTTTGAAAGTTTGCATGTGGCTCTGAACTAGTTTCCTAAGTCCACATAATAATTTTCAGTAGCATAAAAATTGGTTTGGTTTGAAAACCAAACTCAAAACAAACTTCAAAAAAATAGAAAACAGAAACAAACAGAATAAAAGAGAGAGAGGAAAGCTTACCTGGCGCTTACCTACAGCCCAGAGGCCCAGCACTGTGCAGCCTAGGAGCTGGCCCAACCCACCACCGCTGCCAGTCGTCTCCCACCTCACACCAGAAGGACGCGAGGCGCGTGTTTGCCGCACGCCGGCACGCGCCCGTGCCACCTCCTGCTTCCCACCGCTGCCCCGACGCGTCTGGAGGACGCCACACATCACCCCGGACCCTCTCGCCACTCCCTTGTTGTCATCCCCTCCTCTCTCTCGCTCAACACCTCATGCCCGTGCGAGCTCGCCGACGCCGATCACCGTACCCATAGCCAGAGCCACCCCCTCGCCTCTCCGAGGCGTCCCCGAGCTCCGCATCATCGTCCTCTTCGTCCACGCCGAGCCAAGCAACCAGGGAAGCACCGCATCACCGTCCCTGACGTCTTCTTCAACCTCGGTGCCGGCGATCCCCGCTGCTTGATTCATCGCGTCTAGAGCTTCCCCGGCCCCGCCGTCTGCACCGGCCGACTCACCGTGAGCCACTAACATTCTCCCCTAACTCAGCATGCTCGCCCCCATGTCGTAGCGCCGTTCCCCACGAGCATCGAAGCCGCCGTCCGCCATTGCTGCTGCACGCATAGCCTTCGTGCTCCCCTGGCCTCACCGTGCTACTCTTAGTGCTCCCCGTGTCTAGCAGGTGCTGCCCAGCCTCTGCATTTGCTCACTAATGCACCGTAGAGACGTGCCCGTGCACCACCGAACACCGCCGCCGCCAAAGCTCGTCGCCGGCATGAGTTCCGGTGACCCTGCGACCTCCCACTTGGTCCTTTGGATGCGCGAGAGCAAGGGCTATCCCCTGGTGCCCTCAGCGCGCCAAGCTGATGCCTCTAGCACAAGTGCGACGTGCCCCCGCCGTGTCCTGTGGTCGCCACCGGCTGGTCTCCGGTGGCTGACGTGGCACCATTAGTTTAGGTGCTAATCGCATTTAGTTAGTGTCGCGTGTCGATGACATATGGGCCCCACGCCTTTACTAACCACGGTTTAACCCCTGTTTAGTTTAAGTTAATCACAGTGGCCCCACGCGTCGGCGTTGACCTTGCTGACGCGGCCGTTGACCGGACCCACCTGTCTGTGTCACTAACTGACACTGGGTCACTGACCAGTGGGTCCCACTGGTCAGGTTTGACCTGGACCGTGCCCCGTTGACCTGCTGACGTCATGATGATGTCAGGCTGACGCAGTAATCCTTTCCTGGAATTTAAATAAATCTTAAATGATTTGTTTAATTCAAAAAAATATCCAAAACTTTGAAAAATCATAGAAATTAATCTATAGCTCCAAATGAAATAAGTTATATATGAAAAATGATCAGAAAAATCCAAGGAATCTGAATATGGCATTTTCATGCATGTTTGAACAACTTAACCTGACTGTTTAGTCCAAAACATGATAATGCACTATTTGAATTCTTGAATTTGAACCTTGAGTTCAAATCAACCCAAACCTTTCTATTACTAGTTGCATTAGCTCAAACCACAACATATTGCCATGTCATGATCATGCACCATATTGTTGCATTGCATTGATTGTGTTTCCTCTCTGTTGCCGGTGTTGTCCCCTCTGAGTAGACGTGGTTTCGACGATGAGATCGATGACACCGATGAAGAGCTATATTATCTTCAGAAGTGCCAGGCAAGCAAAACCCCCTTGTTCATTCCGATACAATCCCACTCTCTCGCTCTTGCTATCTTTTACTGCATTAGGACAACAGCGATTCAACTATTACATGCTGCGGTAGTTGAACCCCTTTCCTCTGCATGACCTGTCATTGCCACAGTAAATAGATGAAACCCACTGGCATGAGTAGGCGTTGTTTGAGCCCGGATGTGCCTACTCATTAATGCTTGTTTGTCATGCCTGCTATTTCTTAAAGTTGTGTCAGGTCCGATTCATCGGGGATGAATTGGAAAGTTGTGAACATGTCCTACTATTGAAAGCTAAGTGTGTGAACATGATTTGGTAAAGGTAGCGGTGAGAGGCCATGTAGGAGTACATGGTGGGTTGTCTCATTGTAGCCGTCCTCAGGAACTGAGTTCTGTGTTTGTGATCATGAACAGTTACTACCACGCATTGGAATGCTTAAGTGCCCCTCTCAACTTATTAACCAACCTGATCTTTGTCCAGGAGTTGCAACTAGTTTCTGGTGTTTGTAGGTAGTGTTAGTAGTCTACCAAGTGGCACCCGGTACAGGTGGGCTTGGGACAGACGAGGCACCGTGGCCGGGTATACCAAGCGCCGCCCGTTTGGTGGGCTTGGAACCCTGTACATGTCGTTGGGGCCGTGAGCGACACCCCGGCCGGATCTCCTTGCGGATGGAACCCGAATAGGCAATAAACCTGGACTAGAGACTTGTGTGGTTAGTCAGGTCGTGGCCGACTCCCTCGCCAGGCTTCCGCTTGAAGGTTGCCAAGATACACGACGTGTACATGGTGGTAAGTGGTGAGAGCGTGTGTGAAGAAGTACACCCATGCAGGGTTAACATCATCTATTCGAATAGCCGTGTCCGCGGTAAAGGACTTCTGGGTTGCCTGTACAGTTCATAGACAAGTGAAAGTGGATACTCTAAAACTCGCAAGATAGGCGTGAGTGCTATGGATGGCCTTCTCGTAGGGAGACGGGAGCGGATCCATAGTGGTGTATTGATATGGTGAATATGTGGACTCGTGTGCGCCACCTCAAAAGAGTTACTTGCAGTCATAGTTTAGGATAGCCACCGAGTCAAAGCTGGCTTGCTGCAGTCAAACTCCACCACCCCCTTTGTTGATACTGATGCATATGTAGCTAGTTCTGATGCAAGTCTTGCTGGGTACATTTGTACTCACGTTTGCCTATTTTATGTTTTGCAGAGAGACGTCAGTCTCGCTAGTAGTTCCGTGTGGACTTCGACGTTTAGCTTTGATACCTCAGCTACGATCTTGTGCCCTCGGCAGGATCTAGTAGATAGTCAGGCTTCTCAGCCTTTTTCATTTGTAGATGTCTGTACTCAGACATGTTAAGCTTCCGCATGTGCTTTGACTTGTATGCTCTAAATGTTAGGTCATGAGACCCATGTTTGGAATATCTCGCTCTTCGGAGCCTAATGAATAAATACTTGAGTCGTAGAGTTTTGTTGTGATGCCGTGTTGTATTTGCACATATCGAGCATATTGTGTGTATGATTGAAATGCTTGGTATGTGTGGGATCCGACAACCTAGTTGTTTATCCTTGGTAGCCTCTCTTATGGGGAAATGTAGTCTTGTGCTTCCATGAGCCATAGTAGTCCGCTACAGCCCGGTTCACCGGAGTCCTGCTAGCCCAGCACTACTGCTCCGGAACACTTGACTGGCCGGCATGTGATTCACTTCGTTCCTGTGTCTGTCCCTTTGGGGAAATGTCACGCGGTGACATCCGGAGTCCTGCCTAGCCTGCTATAGCCCGGTTCACCGGAGTCCTGTTAGCCCAGTGCTACAGCCCGGATTCGCACGCTGTTGACCGACATGCTCGATGTTGATTCATGTATGCCTGTCCCCGTAAGTTAGTGCCACTTTGGGTTCATGACTAGTCATGTCGGCCCGGGTTCTCTGTCATATGGATGCTAGTGACACTATCATATATGTGAGCCAAAAGGCGCAAACGGTCCCGGGCCATGGTAAGGCGACACCCGTGGGAATACCGTGCGTGAGGCCGCAAAGTGATATGAGTTGTTACCGGCTAGATCGATGTGACCTGGAATCGGGGTCCTGACACATTGCCCTGAGGACGATCCTCGCGAGGCTGATCCCTCCAGGCACCCTCACGAGGCTGATCCTGCCAGCGGTCCTCACGAGGTCGGTCACGCCACTCCTGGCGTGGGCCACGGTCGTCCCAGCATCCTCCGCCACGTCCTCCTCCTCGGCCGTAGCCCCGGTCGTTGCACTTGGGGCGTCGACCGCGTCCGTCGCGAATGGCCCTGACCTCCCGACAATCATTGGTGTTGTGGCTGTGCACGTTGTGGAAGGTGTAGAACGGTCGGCTGCTCTTGGATGACTCGGGCTGGTCCCTGCCGCGCTTCGTGTGTGGCTCTGCCGCGAGCACGGCAGCTCCCTTGCGCTTCACGTCCTTGACCTTGGCTTTCTTCTCCTCCAGGTCGGCAGCTGGGAGCTCAAGAAGGGAAAGGCGCCCTTCCTCAGCCCTTGCGCACTTGGTCGCCAGGTTGAACAGCTCCAGGGATGTGCACAGCTCCTCGTGGATGGCGAGCTCCTCCTTCATTTTGACGTCGCGGACGCCATCGGAGAACGCCGAGATGATGGCCTCGTCCGTCACCTTGGGGATCTAGAGACGAACGTTGTTGAAGCGCTGGATGTACTTCTGGAGGGTCTCTCCTGGTTGTTGCTTGACGCGGCGCAGATCACCCGCGGCCGAGGGGCGGTCGCGAGTGCCCTGGAAGTTGGCGACGAAGCGGTCACGCATCTCATCCGAGGAGGAGATCGAGCCTGGAGGCAGGTTCAGGAGCCACAAACGAGCGCCGTCTTTGAGCGCCATCGGGAACCAGTTCGCCATGACTTTCTCGTCGCCGTTGGCCGCCTCGATGCTCAGCTCGTAGAGCTGCAGGAACTCCGCAGGGTCGAGGGTGCCATCGTAACGAGGAGGCAGATCCGGCTTGAACTTGCCCGGCCAGGCGACGCTACGCAGCTCGGGGGTGAAGGCGCGGCAACCGGCCGTGGTCACCGGGGCCCGTCTTGGAGGTGGAGCTCGGTCTTGGCGCACACGCGCCACCACGGCAAGCAGCGCGGGGCCCTGACGCGGCGGTGCGGGGAGCGGTGGAGCGTTCTCTTGCAGGCAAGGGACTTCTTGGCAGCTTCCTTCTTCGAGCACGGGCGCCGGACACGGTGGGTCGCGCCGCGGAGCCACGCGCCTTGGGGCTAGGGCACCATCTTGTGGCATAGGTGGTGGACGTGCTCCGTGAGCTACGTCGCCCGTAGCTGGCGGTGGACGAGGCAGCGAGAGGGACGGTGCGGGGGAGCCCCCTGCGGCACTGACAACCTCGGCGATGCGGTCCAGCTAGTCCTTCTAGAGGTCGTCGACGTGGCAGTAGTGCAGGAGTTCGCATGCCATGCACAGCGCGGCCTCCACATCCGTGGGAGCGCGACGGGCGTGGGACGACGAGCCGGCCGGGGTCAGCGATGGAGTGGCGGTGCGGCCATCCCGCCACACCGAGGGGTGCGGCGAGGAGGTTTGCTGCTCGTTCCCCGCCGGGCCGGTGGCGGCGTTGGCGGCAGGCGACGGAGAACGACGAGGTGGCCCGCCGACGGGAGCCGTCTGGGCGACGCGGGTGGCGGGGGCAGCCCTGCGCTCAGCGCGGGCTCGGCGAGCGTCCGCCATCGATGCGACGAAGCGATGGGAAGCGGATCAACGGAAGGAAAACTCCGGCGCACCCCTACCTGGCGCGCCAAATGTCGGATCTCGGGTTTCGGCAAAACCCTTAAGGTTCGAACTCTGGGGTGCGCTCGAAGATCTCTCCCTCACAGATAACGTCCTCACACGCTTCGCGATGACACAAGATTTATACTGGTTCGGGCCACCGTTGTGGTGTAATACCCTACTCTAGTGTGGTGGTGGTGGATTGCCTCTTGGGCTAGGGATGAACAATACAAGGAGAAGAATAGCCTCCTGAGGCGAGGTGTTCTTGTGCTTGGTGAACTTGTGTGGGTTAGGATTACTCAAGATGAGATCGGGCTTAGTTCGAGTTGCCTCCTACTGTGGTGGCTAGTCCTATTTATAGAGGCCCTAGTCCTCTTCCCAAATATTGAGTGGGAAGGGAGCCAACTATGGCCAATTTGAAAGGGGACAGCTAGTACAAGCTATCCTGACAAAAGAAGTCTTCGCCTGCTAAAGGCTCTTGTGGTGACGCCGTCTTGGGCTCCACGTTGACCTCCGTCCTGCCATCCTGCTGGTGTTGGTCTCGTTGCACAGATATGGAAACCTTTTCTTGACGCCTCGCTACTCCTCGCCTGCGCTTGGCCCCTTAGCACCAAAGGGGAAACAAGGACACTGTGAGCGCTGGCGCCCGCCTGGCCTTGGTCGTCATGGCTCACGTCACGAGAACCTCGCGAGGTTTGCCTTGCCTTGATCTCTCCGCCCCTCGCGAGCTAGCCTGGTGAGGCCGCTCCCGAGGAGGTCTTGTGTCATCCGCCTCGCGAGGCTTGGCCCCTCGCGAGGGCTTGAAAGCTTGTTGGTGAAGATGGACCGTACGGGCCTGCTCGCAGAGCCACGCCGTGGGCCGCAGGCAGGCATGTCTGGGGACCCCCGTTCCCAGAACGCCGACAGGGATGGCCTAGCGGCAGCACAGCCAGCCACGAGAGGAGGGAGCAGGGACTCCCGCCGGCTGGAGCAAGAAGATCAGAGATTGAAGAAGCACGGCGGCCGTTGGATGGACATCCAACATTCACTGCTCTCTGTTGACTAAGTTGACAAAGCCTTGCGTATGCGTAAAAAAAATTAGGACAGCGTCATCGTCAACCTAGTTGGCCCAGAAGTCAGGCTCCAAATCTGTGGAAAACAGCATACAGCCAATTTGCCATTATTTTCAATAATTTACAGCCCATTTGCTAATTCTTAAGGATATTTGAAGCCCATATTCTTTTTATTAACATTACAGATCATATATTCTGGGCACTACTAAAAAATTCAACAAAATTTTGCATATTTCGGTGGGGTCCGAACTCTTTTAATCACGAAATTTCGAGTCACGTTAAAAATATTTTTTTAAAAATTATATCAAAATAAAATTCAAAAAAGAATTCTCCGCAAAAGAATGAATGAAATCTTAACTAGCAAGATGCCCGTGCCTTGCACGGAACATGAAGATGCATTTGTATGAGTAGTTTATCTTCTAGGAGAAAAGATGATATTTTAATGTAATTGCCAGTTGGCTTTGGTTTTTATAAGAGTAGAGAGTAGAGAAATCCAGAAAAAATGATATTTTAATGTAATTGCCGGTTGGCTTTGGTTTAAAAATTTACAGCCCATTTCTTACAACTTATAGCCCATTTTCAGGGGAAGCCCATTTCTTACTACTTACATCCCTCCTTGTCTTGAAAGATTTGCAGCCCAGCAGGCTGAGAAAAGCAAGTAGGCCTCGGTTTTGGTATTTTCCAAAAAAAAGAACTGGGCTAGCCATTTTCAGAAAGAAAAAAGATATCAACTGGGCTCGTCATGTGCTTAAATAAAAGCGTAAGTGTGGGCTAGACGGGCCACAGCCCCCACACAGCGCGCAGTTGAGCCCCGTCTCTGAAACTAAAAAACAACTGGGTGAGCTGTTGGGTCCCTGGTGTTATCCGCTCGTTGTGTAATTTTCTCGTTTATTAACTACATTGACAATGGGGTGGGACCTATTTGTCAAACAATTAGGAGGAAGTATTTTTTTGGCTTGTAATAACGAGGCACCCACTTGCGTAATGCAATGAACCTGGTGGGTCCCTATTGTCAGCCTCTCCACGTACAGTCATCTCCTGATTCCTCTTGGTTGTTGACCATGTTGACAACGCCAGACGGTGGCGGGCACAGCGAGCGAACCAAGGCGGAGAATGACGGTGAAGTGAAAGTGCTAGTTATCGACTAGAGGGGGGTTGAATAGACGATTTTTATGAAAGTCTTCAAAACACGGGGGCTTTGAAGACGAACACAACAATTGAACCTATTGATATGCAGCGGAAGGTAGACTACACTAGACAAGCCATAGTCATGTAAGCAATGAAGTGAAAGCACGAAGACTATTAGCAGTTAGGCAGTATGGATCAGAATGGAAGATGGTATGAAGCCAAACAACAATAGTCGTCACACAGTGAAGTCAAACAGATCAGGCAAGCATGCAAATGACTTCACGAAGACAAACTGTAAATAAGTGAGGGAGGAGATAGAACCAGTTGCTTGGTGAGGACAAGGATTTGTTGGACCAGTTCCAGTTGCTGTGACAACTGTACGTCTGGTTAGGGATGCTGAGATTCAACTCAGAAGACCGCGTCTTCACCTTATTCCCCTTGAGCTAAGGACACTTAGTCCTCGCCCAATCACTATAGCAAGTCTTCAAGGTAGACTTCCAAACCTTCACAGACTTCGTTCACCGGCAATCCACAATGACTCTTGGATGCTCAGAACGTGACGCCTAACCGGCTGGAGGATTCACAGTCCTCAAGTGTAACAAGTCTTCAGGTCACGCGGACAGAAAGACTTCAGTGATGCCTAACACTCTTTGGCTTTGGGTGTTTTGGGCTTTGTCCTCGCAAGGATCTTTCTCTCAAAGGCTTCGAGGTGGGTTGCTCTCAAACGACAAAAGCCGTGCACTAACTCTGAGCAGCCACCAATTTATGGTGTAGGGGGTGGGTTATTTATAGCCAGGAGGCAACCCGACTTGATTTGTCCGAAATGACCCTGGGTCACTAAGGAACTGACTCGTGTCCAATGGTCAGATTTCAAATACACGCGGCAGCTTGACTTGGGCTACAAGTAAAGCTGACTTATCTAGCTCTCGATAAGATTTGCTCTCATTGTCTTCGCTCGAATAAATAGGATTTGGTTGAGCATCACTTCAGTCACTCGGACTTTGTTCACTTGGACCCCACTTAACAGTGCGGTGGTTCCTATGACTCAACAAAGAAGAAAAGGAAACTATGAAACAGCTATGTCTTCGCACTCCATAGTCTTCATGCGATGTCTTCTCATGTCATAGTCTTCATTGTGAATATCTTCACAGACCACCATTGTCTTCAATGTCTTCACACATTTTTAGGGGTCATCTCCGGTAGGTAAACCGAATCAATGAGGGACTACTACCTGTGTTATCCTGCAATTCTCACAAACACATTAGTCCCTCAACCAGGTTTGTCATCAATACTCCAAAACCAACTAGGGGTGGCACTAGATGCACTTACAATCTCCCCCTTTTTGGTGATTGATGACAAACTGGTTGAAGTTTTCAACGGGGATAAAAGTATGTGAAATTTTAAGGGTTAAGGTATTGTCTTCATAAGTAGCAAAAGGCTCCCCCTGAAGATGTGCATATAATAGTTTGCGGTTGAATGCAAATGCACATGGCAGGTTTTACTTGTGGAGATCCTCTTCAACTTATGAAGACAATTCATCATGCATGAAAGGATATGACGAAGATAATGACATGCATAATGAAAAATGGACGTCTGCGGAATGACTTCGTGCGGAATTTATCGTCGCATCACATAGTTGACAGAAAAGGTAGCAGACGACCATCAAGTTTAAGTGTTACAACTCAAAGAACAAAAAGTATCAAAAGCGAGAGCTGTAAACACTTGGCAAAAAGTATAGCAACCACCCATAAGGACCCTCTTGAAGACTATCAACTCATACGCTTCTCCCCCTTTTGTCAGTAAGGACCAAAAAGGTTTGAAGACATAGAGCTTCTACTCGTTCTCATGAGGAGCAGGTGAAGGTGCAGGGTCGACATGGGAGTCCGGTGGTGCAGAAGAGCTTAGTGCAGTGTCGATACGCGACGAAGTTGTAGTTGGTGAAGTAGCATCATCTTCGTCACCGACGACTCTAGCATTGACAATGGTCGCTGAGGAGGAGTACTTAGAGTCTTCGAGAGAGGGAGTCCGATGTAAGACAGCGTTCCTGGGAGGAGTGGAATCAAATTTGAATCGCTCTGTGAAGCCACCCTGTTGAAGATCATCTTCAGAGCTTAGCAATGTCAGACTCTTCCACGACCGCCGACAGGTTTCATGTGTGACAAATGCATTCTTGGTGGCAAGATTTTGAATGCGATTAACATCCACCAAGAGGCTCTGGATCTGACGCTTGAGCCAGTCATGATGCTTATCCTGTTTTTGATGCAATGCCATGAGAAGCTCTCGGTCATTGAGAACGCGAGATCGCTTCCGAGGCCTTTGAGCAATAGTGCTTTCAGTGGCTTCAGTTGTTGCATGATGAGGTGCACGTGTAGTACCAGCCAGAGGATAAACTCGAGTTGCAGCAAGAACTCCTTCAATGGGTTGCGTGAAGCTTTGGTGATCTGCATTGTGAAGATATATAGGCTCTTTGGCAGGTTTAGGGTAGATGGCTTCGACAAACATATCAACCTCTGGCAAGAAGATGAGATGATTGCGCGCAGATGGCTGATAGTTGACAGAAGAGTGAAGCTTGATGAGGCGCATTACCCATGGAGCATAAAACTTCAGACCAAATAGATCAGATCCAGATGCAGCAAGTTGCCTGATGAAGAAATCCTGAGCATTGAATCTGATGCCATTGAGGATATAGAAAACTAATGTCTTCATTGCTCCTTCAAGCTTCGCTGCAGGAGAATGTCCTTTGACAGGCCATAGAATTCGCCTGATGATATGATAAATGGTGCGGGGCAGATACTCTAGGTCTTCAAGAAAGAATTCCGCTGGATATTCAGCATCTCTTGGCAGTGGCTTCATCATGCTGAGCATTTGACTCATGTTCGGCTCGGGCTTCTGAAATATGCTCTCCAAAGCATTGCGGTGAAGCTCACAACCAGGTTCATAGAGTTCACCTGGAGTGGGCAGGGAAGTAAGCTCAATTATGTCTTGGGCTTTGGCTTCATGGTGTACATCGCCTGTCATCCACTCAAGGACCCAAGTCTTCGGATCCCTGTTGTAGCCACGAATGTGAAGAGTGGCATAGAATTGTAGCAAAAGCTCCTCATTCCAATTTTCTTTGTCGGTCACAAATTGCAGAAGGCCAGGATCTCTGAAGCAGTCTGGGGCTTCTTCCAAGCAGGACAGGCTAGCAATGGCTTCGCAGTCTAGATGCATATGGGGAAAAATGCGCCCTTGATTGTATAAGACACAAGAATAATAACTGCGCTGCCAATAGCTCCAGAACCGATCAGATGAAATTCTTGGCTTCGAATATGGGTTCTTGGCACTGTCAAAGAAGGTGTTGTGTGCTTTGAAGCCATTCACATTGAACGATCCTGGCGAAGTTGCAGTACCTGGAAACCTTGGCAGCCTGGGCTTTGGCTTTTGGACCAGAGGCCTATGCTCCACATGGTAGTCAAATTGTCCGGGAGCAGGAGGAGGAACCAGAATAGGCCATCGGACCATGACAGGTTGGCCGCGGTCAAATGCCTGCTCAATAGTGTGAGGCCTTGGAGGCGGTACAGGAGCATTGGCATTGACATGGGCTTCAAGCTGCACAATGGCTGCAGGTGCAACATTAGCTTCAGGCACCATATTCACTTCAGGCGCCACATTAGCTTCAGCCATGACCACGTCATTGGCTTCAGTAGTGTTGTTGGTGGCCGCCTCAGTGTTTTCAACCTCCACTTGAGTAGCTGGAGGGTCGGGCACTGACTCGTTCTCCTTGAGAACAACTTCTTGATTGGTAGGGGGTGTGGCAACTCGCTCTTCTTCTTGACGGGGTTCTTGTTGGTCATTGGCTGATGCAGCCGGAATGTCTCCAGCAGCTTTTGCTTCAGACTCAGAGACGTTCGCAGTTGGAGTGGCGTCACAAAACACTTGACGTGCTACTGAGTTGTTCTGCACTTCTCCTTTTGGAACGCTCGGCATGGCGACCTGTGGCCTAGGGCTTTTGCGAAGCCTGCGGAATGCGGGCGACGCCTTTGGAGATGGGGTGGTCTGCACCATGTAATTGTCATCATCAAGTACCCGAGTGGTGACTTCAGGAGGGGGAGTACTGGGTGTGTCTTGGCTAGGAGTGTCTTGGGGGTGATCAGCCCACGATGCATCCTGAGCAATTGGCGTCAAGGGACGACCAATGCTGATGAGTTTGCTGTTCGTGAGAATAGGCGATGATACCGTGTGGTGTTCAATCTGAGGAAGGACTACATCATCATCTACATTGTCATGATGACCAATGTCTTTAGCTGTGATGGGGTCAACAGCTGGAATGCCTTCAGCTTCAGGAGCCTCTATGGAAGCAGGCTCATGAAGTACTAGCTGACGCTCTTAGTTGGTGGATGCAGGACGTGCAACTGAGATGGGCTCGACAACGAGTGGCTCTGTGGCAGCAGGACGATTTTTCTTCGAAGACTTGGTCTTCGGCTTCTTGGTTGGTGGTGCATCATCAGTGGCATTCTTGTTCTTGCGCTTTCTGGCTTCGGCCTCAGCTGCCCTTGTCTTCTTTAGTTTTGAAGCAGCTGTGGGGACCTTAGGCTTCGCGCCTGTCATGATGGCAGGGAAGACAATGCAAGGTGCTTCCCGCCCTGATGCTTCAGCTTGGGCCACAACAGGCTTCTTCTTTTTGGCATCCGGGGTCGATGCCAGGACGCCCAAGTGCCTTGCGCTTTTGGGCTTTCATTGTGAACTTGAACACATTTACTGGCGGAGAGTTTCATCCGCCCTCTTGATCCTTTAGCTTCTTCACGTTTCTTGTGAAACTGCTCCTTGAGGTCATGCAGCATCTGCTTGAAGCTTTGGACATCAGCCACACTGAGCTTGGCAATGTTCCTCTTGAATTGAGCTTTCTCATGATTAATCTTGTTTTTCAGTTCAACGATCTTCTGAGCCAGAGCCAGCTCATTAGCAATGGCACTATGGAAAGAGACACTGATGCCAATTGGAAGCTCAAGATCATCGATGTTGATGCTTGGGTTGTCAAACCATTCATCAATGAAGTTATTCAAGATATCCACATCAAAGAGCGGCAGATCGTTGAAGATCTCCGCCTCTTGCTTGCTCTTTATGAGCAGCTCAAGAGCATCATCGCCAAGATCTTCGTCACCTGACAGATCAATGGCTTCATTTTCATTCCTCAGAACGGCAGTTGGGGTCAGTTCTTGCCCAGAACTCTGGATGGGCTTCTTCTTCTTTGAAGACTTCTCGGTCTTCTTGGAGATGTGAGAAAGATCTTCAGACTTCACACTTGCTTCAGGAGGTGCAGTGGCCAGTGGCTTCGCACGCGAAGCTTTAGGTGCAGCAAAGGGCTTTGAAGCCTTAGTTTTCTTCGGCTTCTGTGGCTTAGGTGGAGCAGGCGCTTCATCAGTGTCAGCGTCGTCATCAGAGCGCTCCATGGCTGCCCCTTGAACAACAATGTGAGTGAGGAGACCTTCGAGGTTCTAGAAGGGCCCGATGACATTGGGTTCAGCATCAGGAGTGCCATCAGCCCGAGGAGCAGATGGACCGGGGTTGAAGTCGAGTCCAAATGCTTTCTTGTTCTTCACAGCAGAATCCTTGGCAAACTTGTAGTTGCGCTTGAATAGATTGTCGTCATGACACCATAGCAGAGAAGATGGGTCAGCATTTGGCGGATCTCGGGTTCCGACAAAACCATCAAGGTTCGAACACTTGGGTGCGCGTGAAGATCTCCCCCTACCGAACCACGCCCCTAATCTCGCTACGATCTCTAAGGCTAGCTCGTCGAACTCGCAACACAAGAGACACAAGATTTATACTAGTTCGGGCCACCGTCGTGGTGTAATACCCTACTCCAGTGTGTGGTGGTGGATTGCCTCTTGGGCTTGGGATGAACAGTACAAGGGAAAGAACAGCCTCCTGAGGCGAGGTGTTCTTGTGCTTGGTGAACTTGTGTGGGTGAGGATTACTCAAGATGAGATGGCTGAGGCTCTGTTCCCGTTCGCCTCCTACTGTGGTGGCTAATCCTATTTATAGAGGCCCTGGTCCTCTCCCCAAATATTGAGCGGGAAGGGAGCCAACAACGACCAATTTGAAAGGGGACAGCTAGTACAAGCTATCCTGACAAAAGCAGTCTTCGCCTGCAAAAGGCTCTGGCGGTGACGCAGCCTTGGGCTGCATGGTGACCTCCGTCTTGCCGTCCTGCTGGTCTTGGTCTCGTTGCACCTATATGGAAACCTTTGCTTGATGCCTCGGTACTCCTCGCCTGCGCTTGCCTCCTTAGCACCAAAGAGGAAACAAGGACACTGTGCGTGCTGGCGCCCGCCTGGCGCCTGTTGGTCTCGATCGTCACGGCTCATGTCACTGGAACCTCGCGAGGTTTGCCTTGCCTTGATCTCTCCGCCCCTCGCGAGCTAGCCTGGTGAGGCCGCTCCTGAGGACGTCTTGCGTCGTCCGCCTCGCGAGGCTTGGCCCCTCGCGAGGGTCTTGAATGCTTGTTGGTGAAGATGGGCCATATGGGTCCGCTCGCTGAGCCACGGCATGGGCCGCAGGCAGGCAAGTCTGGGGACCCCATTCCCAGAACGCCGACAGTAGCCCCCGGGCCCAAGGCGTGCTCGGGCTTGGCTTCGAGGCGAAGCCAAAAGGGCAAGTGCAGAGCGCCGCGGGCCCCAATAGCCTGCGGCCTTGGTCGACGCGTGGCGGTTGATTGGACGTGGGTGTCTCCGCTTCCCCATGCTGCCTCGGCAACTGCCCGACTTGACGAGTCGCTGTTGCATGCAAGGAAAAAACCATCATTACCTTTGATCGTGGGGGGCACTGGTTGGCCTTCTCCTGCTATAAATGGGGAGGGGGGCAGAGCCCCCGTCGCCCATCTCTTCCCATTCCACTTGCTTCTCCCCCTTTGCTCCATTGCCAACACCAATGGCGCCCATCCGAAGGTTTTCTGCTGCAGAGAAGGGAAAGACTCCCCTCGACGGGCCGGGGCCGCTCCCGCCGAAGAAGAGGCCGGTCCACCGCCGCGACACGGCGGCGATGCAGGTGGTGACAAGGCCTTGGTGCGAGTGGCCTTCTCCTGGGTATCCGTTACCCTTGTACGCCCAAGCCGAGGGCTCAGGAGGAAGAGGCGGCGAGCGTCGGCGCGCGCGCCATGGCCAGGGTCGCCGTGCCGCGGTGGCGCACGTCGCCGCTCCTGGAGTCCATGCCACGGACTCTTCGCACGAGCTTGTGTTGTGGGCAGCGATGCCCCCGAGCACTTGGATCCGCTTCCCCTCTTCCTTCTCTGCCGAGATGCCGCCGAGGGGACCCTGTCGGTGTCAAAACCGGTGGATCTCGGGTAGGGGGTCCCAAACTATGCGTCTAGGATCGATGGTAACAGGAGACGGGGGACACGATGTTTACCCAGGTTCGGGCCCTCTTTATGGAGGTAATACCCTACTTCCTGCTTTATACCTTGATGAATATGAGTATTACAAGAGTTGATCTACCACGAGATCGTAATGGCTAAACCCTAGCAGTCTAGCCTATGTGAATATGGTAATGAGTATATCATATCCGGACTAACCCCTCTGGTTTATATAGACACCGGGGGAATCTAGAGTTTACAAGGACTCGGTTACATAAGAAGGAATCTTCATAGTTGATCGCCAAGCTTCCCTCCACGCCAAGTAGAGTCCAATCCGGACACGGTGCAGTCTTCGGCCTTCATGTCTTCACAGCCCATCAGTCCGGCCCACGGATAACAGGCCGGACGCCCGAGGACCCCTTAGTCCAGGACTCCCTCAGTAGCCCCCAAACCAGTCTTCAATAGCGAGGTGTGGGGCACACATATTGTCTGCAACATTGCAAGGCGGGTTCCTCCTTCGATGATCTCCAAGTAATGTATTCGGCCATTGATCCAATGTCGCCTCCTTGGCTTCTGCACGTTAAATAATCTTCGTCCGCCACGTGTCGAGCGAATGCGGAAAGTCAGGGTATTTTTGCAAATAACACCCTATCTATGCGAGGAAGAGCGCCTATTTAAAGAGATTGGATCCCAGATCCATTCAGCGCTACGCAGAAGAAATCCCCAGAGACTGCCTAGGAGAAACCATTCCAGCATGGCTAGTGTTCCCAGCTCCTCCGCTCGTCCCGGCCCAGAGAAAGGCGAGTGGGAGAGGTGTTCTGTGTCTCATAGGCAATTGGCGAAGTTGCAAACGCAGGGATTTCTTCCCCCTGCGGATCTACTCCCTGTTCGAGAGGGGCTAGCTTCCTTCAATGGCGGGACTCAGGCAGAGGACTTCCCCAATCCGTCCGGGGGAGATTGAGTGTGTTTTGTCCCCTACCTGCTAAGAGGCGTTGGATTTCCGATCCATCCGTTCCTCCGAGGGCTTCTGGAGTACTACGGCCTCCAGCTGCACAACTTCACTCCGGCCTCCATCCTGCACATTGCGGGTTACGTCGCTTTATGCGAACTGTTCCTGGGCGTCGAGGCTCATTTTGAGTTGTGGAGGAAGTTGTTCTGTCTCGTCCCGCGCAATCACGAAGGGTCGATATTTGAAGTGGGCGGAGCCGAAGTATGGCGCATCGCCAATACCGGATATCCATCCGGCACACCAAGGAAGGCACCTGATGGATGGACCTCTGAATGGTTCTATATTGAGGACATCGCGCTTCCTGACCCGGTTCGAAAGGGTCTCCCTGGATTCGCGAGCGTCCCTCTGAAGAAACGCCATAGTCGGCGCCCCCAGAGCATTGAAGAGGAAGATAGTGCGGAGGTTCGTCAGCTGATGAGCAAGATAAAAGAGCTCACTCAATCCGGACTCACAGTAATCGAGGTCATGGCGATCTCCATAGCGCGAGGGGTTCAGCCGCTCCAGTACAGAGGGCTTCCAATGTGGCACTACAATGGGGAGGATGACGCCTCTCGCTGCGGCCGGAAAGGTCTGAATATCCCTGCCACTATGGCTAAGATATTAGCCGAATTGTTCAAAGGGGAGGAAAAGGAATTTCTTCGTATCAAACCCAGGGATGGGTACTCTATGTATAACCTTCCCATTTGGGTAAGGCCCGACCCCTCTGTTTTTATTCCTTCCATCCCCGAATTGCCTTTGATAAATTTCTAGTTCGTTTGCTTATGACAGCACTGGCGAAAGGTCATCGAGGGATTTTATAGTCCCGCCCCACACCCGGAGGACCACAACCGGCGGCTTGATCCCGGGTTTGAAGAGGATCCGGATATATTTCTGGTGCTCTCGGAGGGGGTGTTTTACCATAGGTGCTATGATGGCACAGAAGTGGCCATCATCGCCGACTACCCCGGTCTTCTTCCTGCTTCACAGGTAAGTAAACAAGAAACACCTCCTTTGAAAGGGTGCTCGTACTCTGCCTCACCCACTGCATTGTCGCGCGTTTTACAGGGGAGGCGTTTGACGATACCGAGGAAATCGGTTCCTGCGCCGGGCAGGTCTTCGAAGAGGAGGGCCAGTGAAGGCACCGCCGGGCCCTCGTCGAGGAGGTACGGATAAATATATTTTTCAGTGGCCGTGCCCAACTATGACCTCTGCGCCTGTTTGATTACAGGAAAAAGGTTCGCCGAACTGTGTCCGGGGGTCCGACCGGCCGCGCTCCCAACAACCAAGATTTAGATCCAGTCGGGGAGACGGTAGCCGATGTAGGAACAAAGCCGGACTGCCCTTCGGCCGAAGGTTCGGACAATATGTCTGTTACCAACTCGAAAGTAGAGAGCGCCATGAATCATCGGCCCTGCAGAGCTGTTTTACGAGACCCGAAGTTCTCGGATGAGGCATTTAATGCCTTTAGCTCGGGTGATGCATACATCCGAGCTGCTCGAGACGGGCTTAGAAAAGCCATGAGGCAATATCTGACAGATGTGCAGGTAAGTTTTCTTTGCCAAAAAAGGATAGCCATATACCCGTAGCCCTCGGGACTGAAAGCAGTTGGTACAACTGATTTAAGGACCATTGTATGACCAGGTTCTTACAGAGAAGAACAACCTGCTGACCCCAAGAGCTGGAAAAATCTCGGGCGCAGCTAAATGCTGCTACCGCTGAACTGGAAAAGTCCAAAAAGGCGTCGCCTGGTAATTTTCCCCTCGATCGAGAAAATATAATCATATGCCATTAATGCTAACAGTCCTGCCTATATCATGACATGGTTGTCAGAGGAACTCAAAGAGGCGCTGGAAGTCGCGCAAGCGAATGAACAAGAAGCCAAGAGGCTACATGCTACGGGCGACCGTGTGCTGAAGCAGGCCATTGTTGAGAAAAACCAGCTCCAGGATTGCAAAACCCAGCTAGGTGAAGAGTTGAAGGATGTGCGGGCCCAGCTAGCCGATTCCGTGAAGGAGAACAAGAAGCTGCGGGGCGGCATATTCAGTATGTGTCCGAACTATTGTTAAAGTAGTTCGGAGATAGATAGAACTGATATAATTATGATTGCAGGTATATTGACGGGCCGTCCTGAAGAGGAGGTGTCTGGATCAGCTGATGATCTGCTGCAAAGACTGTCGCAGGTGCACGAGCATGCTCGGCTGGCCATGCGGAGCATTGCCAAGGCCTTATGGCCATCCGCCTCCCCTCCAGGAAGTATGGAGGGGCTTGTAGAGCTGTTCAAAGGAGCGCGGCGGCGTATCCGATTATGGAAGATATCGGCCTATCGAGAGGGTGCGCGAGAAGCTTGGGCCATGGTGAAAACTCGGTATACCAAGCTTGATCCTAATCACATGGCGCGGGTCGGACCGCTAGGGTCAATTGGTGAAGAAATTCCCGTTAGTCTAGTGTATGACCAAGTAGAGGTGGCCGCCAAATATTCCCAACAGGATTGTAAGTTAGACCGCCTGTTGGGCGGTATAGAGAAGGAAGTGTTTGAGTCCCAATGACTATGTACTTTCCTTACCCTATGTAATTCTAGCTGAATTGTATCGCATTTGTCATGGCAGACCTTTTCGCTTCAACCTCCAGACTCGATGGTGCGGAGTGTTTCCAAATACCCTCGCGGCCGAATAGACCGGAGTATGCTTGGAAAACTAGGCGTAGGGTTCATAGTTCCTTGAACAGACAAGTTGTATCCGGCTAGTTATGTTATATTACATTGAGATTGTAAGAAACATCTTCCAGGGAGAATAGTTCCGTTAAGGGTTCCTTTCCCTGGGTGTGCACGCATTAGTAGACATGTCCGAATTGTGACGTAAAAATCACAGTGTGTATAGCTTCTCGGGGTTCACAATAGAGTGTGTGCAAAGAGTATTTTTCATCCACCGACCGAATATTCCCTTAAGAACGCTAGTTTTCCGCTTCACCCAGTCTGAGGTACACATCCGGATAACCCAGCTTGGCAAAAACTTAAGTCATATCGATGCATATAATGGTGAAGAAAAGACATACGGGAAGGACGCATATGTATGATGAGCTTGATGCTCAGAAAAATAGTATTAACAAGCTTCTGTTAAAGAAGCCCCCAGGTATGATGGGTGTACATATGTAAGAATGTGTACGTCAGCAGTGTTCGGACAAGCCGAATGAGAGCTTTAAGGCGAAAAGAAGAATTGTGTAAAATGGAGAAAAAGTAATGGAAACTATAGGGGAGAAGGAGACTAACAAAGAGTTCGGCGCTAGGCATAGAACCTTCGGAGTCTGGCCGCATTCCAGGGGTTCGGCTCTCGGCGATTGTCTGATGGGTCACAAAAACGGTACGCTCCTCCGGTAAGAACTTCGTCAATTATGAAGGGACCCTCCCATTTGAGCTTGAGTTTGTCCTTTTTCTTCTCTGGCAAGCGTAGAACGAGTTCGCCAACATTGTACGTCTTGGCCCGTACTTCTCTGCTTTGATATCTTCGAGCCTGCTGCTGATAAAATGCTGAACGGGCTTTGGCGACGTCGCACTCCTCCTCCAGGGCGTCTAGGCTGTCCTGCCGATCCAACTCGGCCTCTTTCTCTTCGTACATACGCACTCGAGGTGAGTCATGTATAATATCGTAGGGCAATACAGCCTCTACGCCGTACACCATGAAGAAAGGTGTGTATCTGGTAGTACGGTTGGGTGTGGTCCGTAGCCCCCGGAGTACGGAGTCAAGCTCCTCGACCCAGTGTTTGTCTGATTCTTTCAAAGACCGCACTAGCCTGGGTTTGATGCCGCTCATAATAAGACCCTTAGCTCGTTCGACTTGGTCGTTTGTTTGCGGGTGGTAGACAGAGGCGTAATCGAGCTTAATGCACAGATTAGCACACCAGGTTTTCACCTCATCGGCTGTGAAATTGGAACCGTTATCAGTGATGATGCTGTGCGGTACACCATAACGGTACACCACATCGGATATAAATGTGATCACTGGTCCGGACTCGCCATTTTGACTGGTCTAGCCTCTATCCACTTGGTGAATTTGTCCACCATGACCAGCAGATATTTTTTCTTATGGCTTCCCCCTTTAAGGGGTCCAACCATGTCCAAGCCCCAGACCGCAAAGGGCCATGTAATGGGGATTGTTTGTACAGCGGTTGGGGGCATATGGCTTTGGTTGGCGAAGAGTTGGCATCCAACACAACACTGGACGAGGTCCTGTGCGTCTGCCCGGGCCGTAGGCCAATAAAATCCTGTCCGGAAGGCCTTGCTGACAAGTGCCCGGGCTGCGGCGTGGTGCCCACCGAGACCGACGTGAATTTTTGCCAAGAGTTTCCGCCCCTCCTCCTCGGAGATACACCTTTGAAGGACTCCAATGGTGCTTTTCTTGTAGAGCTCTCCCTCGTGAACTTTATAGGCCTTCGAACGCCGGACGATGCCGCGAGCCTCGTTCTGATCTTCTGGGAGCTCCTTCCTATTAAGGTAGGCCAAGAATGGTTCGGTCCATGGGGCAATTACTGCCATGATGAGGTGGGCCGATGGTGTTATTTCGGCGGCTGAGCCTCCGATGATATCGGCGTGTTCGCTATCTGTGTTTGTGTTCGGAACGGGACTGTCATTGCTGTCTCCCCTTGCCACACCACGAATGGCTTAAAGAGCCTTTCGGGGAAGATGTTAGGTGGGACGGGGTCGCGCTTAGCGCCGATGCGAGCAAGGACGTCTGCCGCCTGATTACTTTCGCGGGCGACGTGATGAAATTTGAGTCCCTCGAATCGAGCCGACATCTTTAAGACGACATTGCGATAAGCTGCCATCTTTGGATCTTTGGCATCAAAGTCTCCATTAATTTGGGATATTGCGAGGTTTCAGTCCCCACGCACCTCCAGGCCTTGTATGCCCATTGATGCGGCCATCCGAAGGCCACGTAGCAAGGCCTCGTATTCGGCTGCGTTGTTGGAGTCTGTGTATAATATTTGGAGTACGTACTGGATGATATCTCCTGTGGGGGACGTTAATACGACGCCCGCCCCGAGCCCTGCCAACATTTTGGAGCCGTCAAAATGCATCACCCAGTTGGAATATGCGTCGTACTCTTTAGGGAGTTCGGCCTCTGTCCATTCGGCGACGAAGTTAGCCAGTACCTGGGATTTGATGGCTCGACGTGGTTTGTACGTGATGTCGAATGGCAGGAGCTCAATGGCCCATTTGACAATCCAGCCCGTTGCATCCCGGTTGTTGATTATATCATTGAGGCGCACTTCGGAAGCCACCGTGATCGAGCACTCCTGAAAGTAGTGTCGCAATTTTCAAGATGCCATGAAGACTGCATATGCTATCTTTTGATAGTGAGGGTACCGGGATTTGCATGGTGTGAGGACGGTGGATACGTAGTATACCGGCTTTTGGAGCGGAAATTTGTGTCCGTCCTGTTCTCGTTCGACGACGAGCACGGCGCTCACCACTTGATGTGTTGCCGATATGTATAGCAACATGGTTTCGCCTGCGTTTGGTGCAGCCAGGATTGGATTGCTTGCTAGGAGGGTCTTTATTTTCTCCAGTCCGGCAGTCACCACGTCTATCCATTCGAAGTTATCCATGCGCCGGAACAGGCGATAGAGCGGGAGTGCCTTTTCTCCTAGTCTGGAGATAAAGCGGCTTAGTGCTGCCACGCATCCTGCTAGTTTTTGGACCTGTTTGAGGTCTGTTGGTGTAGCTAACTGTGACAGAGCTCGGATTTTAGCCGGATTTGCTTCGATTCCTCTATTGGAAACTATGAAGCCCAGCAGTTTTCCAGCGGGGACACCGAAGACACACTTCTCCGGGTTGAGTTTAATGTCATATGCCCGGAGGTTGTCAAACGTGAGACGTAAGTCGTCTATTAGTGTTTCGACGTGTCTAGTCTTAATGATGACGTCATCAACGTAAGCTTCTACCGTCTTGCCGATCTGTTTCTCAAGGCATGTTTGGATCATGCGCTGGTAGGTGGCGCCAGCGTTCTTGAGCCCGAAAGGCATGGTGTTGAAGCAGAATGGCCCATATGGGGTAATAAATGTTGTTGCAGCTTGATCGGATTCCTTCATATTGATTTGATGGTATCTGGAATATGCATCGAGGAAGCACAGCGAGTCGTGTCCTGCGGTGGCGTCAATGATTTGATCAATGTGGGGAAGGGGAAAAGGATCCTTAGGGCAAGCCTTGTTGAGATCCTTGAAATCGACACAGGCACCAGGATTTATCTTTCTTTGGTACCATCGCCAGGTTTGCCAGCCAGTCCGGATGCTTGATTTCTCTAATGAATCCAACCTCGATGAGCTTGCCCAGCTCCTCCCCCATGGCTTGTCGCTTGGGTTCGGAAAAGTGCCACAGTGTTTGCTTGACTAGTTTAAATACTTTTAATATGTTGAGGCTATGTTCGGCCAACTTGCGTGGGATCCCTGGCATATCTGAAGGGTGCCAGGCAAATATGTCCCAGTTTTCGCACAGGAACTCTTGTAGTGCGGCGTCAACTGTTGGTGTCAGTTGAGCTCCGATAGATGTTGTCTTCTTGGGGTCCGTTGGGTGGACCTAGAATTTGACTATTTCTTCTACTGGTTTGAATGAGGTGGATTTGGGGCATTTGTCGAGGATCACATCGTCTCTGTCCACTGTGGAGCGCAGTGCAGTTAATTCTTCGGCCGCGAGGGCTTCAGATAGCACTTCCAGGGCCAGGGATGCGGTTTTGTTTTCAGCGCGCAGTGCTATGTCCGGATCACTGGCGAGAGTGATTATACCGTTTGGTCCGGGCATTTTGAGCTTCATGTATCCATAGTGAGGTATAGCTTGGAAGCGTGTGAAAGCATCCCGCCCTAATAAGGCGTGATATCCGCTGCTGAAAGGGGCCACTTGGAAGGTTATTTCTTCGGACCGATAATTCTCCAGCGTGCCGAATACCACGTCAAGTGTGATTTTGCCCGCGCACCGCGCCTCCTGACTAGGAATAATTCCCCGGAAGGTTGTGTTACATTGTTTGATGCGGCTCCTGTCTATTTCCATTTTATGGAGTGTGTCCTCATAAATGAGATTTAGTCCGCTACCACCGTCCATGAGGACCTTGGTGAGTCGAAACCCATCCACAATGGGGCCGAGGACTAATGCGGCTGGTGCTCGTATTGTTCTGTACTTTGGTTCGTCATCGGCATTGAATGTTATAGCCGTGTCGTTCCATGGGTTTATTACAGCAATTTGGCAAACTTCGTTGAGCTCGCGAAGTGCCCTTTTGCGCTTGTTGTTTGAAGCGAATGTCTCAAAGACTGTCAGTACTCTTGGGTCGTCATCTTCTGGGGGGTATTGTTCCGGGGCGTCCTTTATAAGGATGTCCTCGCCGCTCTTGGCTACCTGTCATAGTATCCAACATGCTCTAAGGCTGTGGGTTTCCACGGTATCTGTTGTTGCATGTATTTGGCATGGGCCATCGAGCCACCCTTCCAGAACGGTGTCATGCCATATGGCGGCTTTGTGTTTTTTTACTGTGGGACTGGGCGTGCCACGAGGGTACGCCCTTTTCGCCTGTAGGGGGAGTTGGGTTGGGGCTGGTGGTTCCCAGCGAGTTGCCCGAGTTTCCTAGGCGCTTTCCATCGCGCAGTATTTTTGTACGATGATTGCTAAGTCAGCAAATTTCAGTATGCGGCGGCGATTGATGGCGTTGAGGATTCCTTCGTCCGCGCAATTTTTGCAGAACACCGATATTGCGTCCTCGTCACGGCAATCTTTTACCTTGTCCTTGACAAGGAGGAATTTGTCCTAGAAGTGGTGGACCTTTTCCTGAGACTGTTGTTTTATGCTCATGAGAGCCTCTGTGTCCGGGTGGGTGGGTGGAACGAAATCCGAACCCTGACCCGATTTTGGATCCGGAGTTTGAAGATCTACCGGCCCTGGCAGTTCGGGTTCCGGGATATCGACTGAATTTTTAGGCTCATCGTCCAATTCCATGTTCGGTGTACGGGGCATGCCTTTCGGCCGGAGAATGTCCGGACCTTCAAGATCGGAGATCCGGACACAGTTCGTCTTCAATATAGTAGAAGAGTTGCTTCGCTCCTCGACTACTGCTATCTGGTGGGTGATCGGCGGAGTTTTAATTTCTCTCTAGTCGGGTTTAAGCCCAACCCGATCGTAGTCTGTAGCGACCCCCAAGGCGGCCATGCGATCCAGGAGTTCGTTCAACGACGATAACTCCGTTGGATCCATCCAGGCGGAGTATTCGGGATGAACACGGAGGCGATTTTCGATGACTTGAGAGGCCATCGTCGGCTTAAGGGCCGATCCGGCGGTCATGACGAAGCCGCCCAGCCGGAGGGTTTGGCCTGGGGCTAGGGTTCCTTCGGAGATGATATTATCCTTGAGAACAAGGCGAGCCATCAACCCTCTTGGCGATGGCACAGTGGAACTCTCAATGAAAGCACCAATGTCGGTGTCAAAACCGGCGGATCTCGGGTAGGGGGTCCCGAACTGTGCGTCTAGGATCGATGGTAACAGGAGACGGGAGACACGATGTTTACCTAGGTTCGGGCCCTCTCTATGGAGGTAATACCCTACTTCCTGCTTGATTGATCTTGATGAATATGAGTATTACAAGAGTTGATCTACCACGAGATCGTAATGGCTAAACCCTAGAAGTCTAGCCTATGTGAATATGGTAATGAGTATATCCTATCCGGACTAACCCCTCCGGTTTATATAGACATGGGGGGAATCTAGGGTTTACATGGAGTCGGTTAATAAAGAAGGAATCTTCATAGTTGGTCGCCAAGCTTGCCCTTCACGCCAAGTAGAGTCCAATCCGGACACGGTGCAGTGTTCGGCCTTCATGTCTTCACAGCCCATCAGTCCGGCCGACGGATAACAGGCCGGACACCCGAGGACCCCTTAGTCCAGGACTCCCTCAGACCCCTCGAGCTTTGGCTGCAACACGCCGACTGCGACACGCCAGCGACTGGAGCAGAGGTTGAGGCCGTCTCCTCGAGGAAGATCTCATGACCAGAGGCTGGGGCGAGGTCGCCCAGGTGTGCAATGCGGAGGGCGCCCTCGCGATTCATTTCGAGTTCGATGGCGCCTCCACGCTGTTCTTCAAGGTCTTCGACGCAGAAGGCCGCCGCCTGGAGTGCTGCTCTGGGAGAGGTCATCAGGTGGGCGCCGCAGCAGGGGCAGGGACCGCTGTCCGCGTCGCCAGCAGCTCCTCTGGAAGTAGCAGTGGTGCTTGGGAGTCCAGCGATTCTCCCGAGCTCTACGAGACTCCGGAGACGAGCGACGACAGCTACGTGCCTTCAAGCTCTCGTCGAGCCCGGAGCAGGGCTGCAGCGTCCGGCCGCCGCTGCCGCCGATCTGGATGAGGTTGGCGCCGGCCTCTGGTAGCCCACTGTTGATGATGGCGTTAGCCACAGGGGCGTGTGTAGATAGGACTCCTTGAAGCTTTTCCTTTGGTTCCTGCAAAGAATCGAGAGGTACCCCGCGGGGGCATGTAAAGGGTCTGCAATATCTTTTATTGATATTATTCTTATTATAAATTCGTGTATGTGCGTGTCCCGTTCCGACTCGGTTTTCCCTTTCCAACCCCGCGATGGCTTGGTGCTCTACGCCGATAGGTCCCGGTCCCCACGCAGGCTTCAGTCGTCACTGGTATGCCTGGTCGCGATGCAGTGGTCAAGCCCAGGAGGTGAGCGGCCCGAGGTCCAGTGAGAGCACCTGAGACGCGATGCTCAGGAGGTCCCCTTTAGCGCCCAAGTGACCGTCGAGAGGCAGGAAAGGGAGGTTACGTCGCCGCAGCGGGGTAACGCGAGTGAGAATCCTATGCCGGAGCAATTGGTTGACCCGAGCGTGAAACTTATCTTGGCAGTCCAGGGTCGGTCCTTCGCGAGGCGCCAGGCTCGTGCGCAGGCCGTCGTATCTTGGCCAGATCGGGCCCGTACGAGTCTTCCTCTCCTCCCACGCTCTCCTTCGTGCTCTACGTTCTCAGGTCCCGGCCCTCGAGCAAGCTCAGCCGCCGTTGGTATGCCAGGTCGCGATGCCGTGGTCAAGGCCAGGGGTGAGGGATGGAGAGCCAGTAAGAGCTCCTGAGTCGCGATGCTCAGGCCTCCCTTTTAACATGCAAGCGGATTACATGGGAGAAGAGGGAGCCCGTGGTATCGCCATTTGTTGTCCTCAGGAGGTTCCTGCAAATAAGCACGAGGTAGGGCACAAATTGCCATTATGATAGCCGAGCGGCCACTGATTGCTTTGCCAGGGAATGGGGGCACTGAGGGCCTGGTGAGGTGGCGCGCGTGGCCAGAGCTCGGCCGCTCAGATTTGTCGACGTTGCAGGGATGGACCCAAGCACAAGCGTCGTGCCAGAGTGAGCAGCTTCCGGGGTAGGTGACAATCAAGCAGGTGATAGTCAAGCAGGTGATAGTCATAGATAGATTAAGCATGGAAAGCAGACAGGCTCAAGTAAACGCAGGGGAGATACGTGCCACTTGGTCAGGCCCGAGCGGCTTGGGGATGATGCAGCCCGAGGGGCGCCCCCAACAAGGTAGGCTAAAGACATAAAAAGGGATACGTGCCACAGGGACGGACCCACGCGGCCTGGGAATGATGTAGTCTTGAGGGCACTCCCAGCTAAATAAACTTGGAAAATGTCACCTGGTTCTGTTGATGAAGGGATGTTGGGGCAGCTGAAGGTACGCGGCGAAGGGGTTGCTCCTCACGAGCCACCGAGGCCCTGAACCTCGGGAGGCTCTCGGGATCCAGGCGGTTCCTTGGGGACCGTCTCCGTCTCCATCAAGACGGCGTGGTGCCTGGCCTCCTGAGTCGCCAGGACACGCCGCAGGTTGCGCTGGTAGGCGGATGCCATGCTCGGCAGGCAAAAAGGCATGCGAACGTAGCTCTGCGGCGGGCCCTCACAGCGTCCCACGCGTGAAGGCCAGAAGGGCTCCTGAGACGCGGCCCTATTGAGCCCCGGGACGTCGATGCAGACGCGCAGCCCGGCATCCTCGCCTGGATGGGACACTGCGCCAGGTGAGCGGCAATTGCCGCGCATGGCCCTTGCATCCTGCAGCTCCTGAGTGGTCTTGGTAATGAACTCCTGAGCGCTGGGCGCTCCTCGTCTTGCGTCCTCCTGAGGAAAACGTGCCACGAAGCACGCCTCCAGATGGTGCCTGAGCGCCTCCCTCATGATGTTCGCAAAGTCTAAGGCCCTCCAGAAGAGAGCCCTCGAGCCCTGCCCGAGAAGGGCGCCGCGCACGCCTTCCTATGCGATGGAGGGAGGTGCCCCAGGTGCAAGCGCCGATCCAGTCTTGGCGCTGCTTGAGGCGCCGGTTGCCTGAGGCCCTGTGCGGAGCAGCTGCTTCTTCTTCTTGGGGATGGCCTCAGGAGGGCACTCGCCCGTGCTGTCGGGATCGTCGATTGCTGCAGCTTGGAAGGCATGCTCGAGGGAGCACACCGCATCTCTTTCTTCGCACGGGACTGTGATGATTCCTCCACTTCCTGGCTTCTTGAGGACATTGTAGTCGTGATGGGTCACCGCCATGAACTTGGCCAGGGCTGGGTACCCAAGGATTGCATTGTATGGCAGACGGATGTCGGCGAAATCGAAGTCGATGAGCTCGGTGCGGTAGTTGTCGCGCTGCTCGAAGGTGACTGGGAGACGGACCTGCCCAATCGGGGTGGTGGAGCCGCCGGTCACTCCTGAGAAAGGCTTGGTAGGCTGAAGCTGATCGTAGGGCACTTGGAGGTGTCGAACATCTCGACGGATAGGACATTAAGCCCTGCGCCACCGTCGATGAGAGTCTTGTTGACTTGCACGTTGCTGATGGCCGGTGAACAGAGCATCGGGAGAGCGCCAGCGATGGCCGCACACTTGAGCTGGTCTGCTAAGCTGAATGTGATAGCACACTTGGACCACCTGAGCGGGCGTGTGGCCTCGAGCTTGGGGAGGACTGCGTTCACCTCGCGGGCAAACTGTTTGAAGATGCGCTGTGAGGCTGGGGCTTGAGCTCCGCCCAGGATGCAAGCGATGGCACGCGGCTCCTGGAAGCCCCCAGCCCCCTCATCCTGATGGTGGCCGTCGTTCCTTCTTGGTGGTGGTGGCAGTGAAGGAAGCCCGGTATTGCCCTGAGGATGATCCTCGCGAGGCTGATCCCTCCAGGTACCCTCACGAGGCTAATCCTGCCAGCGCTTCTCTTGAGGCCCGTCGCACCACTCCTGGCGTGGGCCCCTGTCGTCCCAGTGTCCCCTGCCACGTCCTTCTCCTCGGTCGTAGCCCCAGTCGTTGCGCTCGGGGCGTCGACCGAAGCGTCCATCGCGAATGGCCCTGAGCTCCTGACAATCGTTGGTGTTGTGGTTGTGCATGTTGTGGAAGGCGCAGAACGGTCGGCTTCTCTTTGATGACTCAGGCTGGTCCCTGCCGCGCTTCGTGTCTGGCTCTGCCGCAAGTACGGCCGCTCCCTTGCGCTTCACGTCCTTGACCTTGGCTTTTTTATCCTCCAGGTCGGCAGCTGGGAGCTCGAGAAGGGAAAGGCGCTCTTCCTCAGCCCTTGCACACTTTGTCGCCAGGTTGAACAGCTCCAGGGATGTGCACAGCTCCTCATGGATGGCGAGCTCCTCCTTCATCTTGACGTCGCAGACGCCATCGGAGAACGCAGAGATGATGGCCTCGTCCATCACCTTGGGGATCTTGAGACGAACGTTGTTGAGGCACTGGATGTACTTCTGGAGAGTTTCTCTTGGTTGTTGCTTGACGCGGCGTAGGTCACCCGCGGCCGGTGGGCGATCGCGAGTGCCCTGGAAGTTGGCGACGAAACGGTCGCGCATCTCGTCCCAGGAGGAGATCGAGCCCGGAGAAAGGTTCAAGAGCCAGGAGCGGGCACCATTCTTGAGAGCCATGGGGAACCAGTTCACCATGACTTTCTCGTCGCCGTTGGACGCCTTGATGCTCAGATCGTAGATCTGCAGGAACTCTGCGGGGTCGGGGGTGCCGTCGTAGCGCGGAGGCAGGTCTGGCTTGAACTTGCCCGGCCAGGCGACTCTACGCAGCTCAGGGGTGAAGACGCGGCAGACCGCAGTGGCCACCAGAACCCTTTGCTGGCACGGAACCTGACCTTGATGCCCGCGCGCCGCCACCACAGGCGTTACAGTCTTGTCGCAGCGGCGCCGGGAGCGCAGGAGCGTTTTCTCGCGGTCGGGGGACTTCTTGGCAGCTTCCTTCTTCGCGTACGGGCGCCCGACGTGGTGGCTCACGTCGGGGGGCCGCACGCCTCAGCGCCAGGGTGCCGTCTTGTGGCAGAGGTGGTGGAGGCGCTCCATGAGCCAGGTCGCCCGCAGCTGGCGGAGGGTCATGACCCACAAGTATAGGGGATCTATCGTAGTCCTTTCGATAAGTAAGAGTGTCGAACCCAACGAGGAGCAGAAGGAAATGATAAGCGGTTTTCAGCAAGGTATTCTCTGCAAGCAATGAAATTATATGTAACAGATAGTTTTGTGATAAGATAATTTGTAACGAGCAACAAGTAACAAAAGTAAATAAAGTGCAGCAAGGTGGCCCAATCCTTTTTGTAGCAAAGGACAAGCCTGGACAATTTCTTATATGAAGGAAAACGCTCCCGAGGACACATGGGAATTATCGTTAAGCTAGTTTTCATCACGTTCATATGATTTGCGTTCGGTACTTTGATAATTTGATATGTGGGCGGACCGGTGCTTGGGTGCTGTCCTTACTTGGACAAGCATCGCACTTATGCTTAACTCCTATTGCAAGCATCCGCAACTACAAAAGAAGTATTAAGGTAAACCTAACCATAGCATGAAACATATGGATCCAAATCAGCCCCTTACGAAGCAACGCATAAACTAGGGTTTAAGCTTCTGTCACTCTAGCAACCCATCATCTACTTATTACTTCCCAATGCCTTCCTCTAGGCCCAAACAATGGTGAAGTGTCATGTAGTCGACGTTCACATAACACCACTAGAGGATAGACAACATACATCTCATCAAAATATCGAACGAATACCAAATTCACATGACTACTAATAGCAAGACTTCTCCCATGTCCCCCGGAACAAACGTAACTACTCACAAAGCATATTCATGTTCATAATCAGAGGGGTATTAATATGCATAATGGATCTGAACATATGATCTTCCACCAAATAAACCAACTAGCATCAACTACAAGGAGTAATCAACACTACTAGCAACCTACAAGTACCAATCCCCGACTTAGAGACAAGAACTGGATACAAGAGATGAACTAGGGTTTCAGAGGAGATGGTGCTGGTGAAGATGTTGATGGAGATTGGCCCCCTCCCGATGAGAGGAGCGTTGGTGATGACGATGGCGATGATTTCCCCCTCCCGGAGGGAAGTGTCCCCGGCAGAACAGCTCCGTCGGAGCCCTAGATTGGTTCCGCCAAGGTTCCGCCTCGTGGCGGCGGAGTCTCGTCCCGAAAGCTTGCTTATGATTTTTCTTCGGACAAAAGACTTCATATAGCAGAAGATGGGCATCGGAGGGCGAACAGGGGGCCCACGAGGCAGGGGGCACGCTCCCCACCCTCGTGGCCAGGGTGCGGGCCCCCTCTGGTATTTCTTCCGCTCAGTATTTTTTATTATTTCCAAAAATAACTTCCATGGAGTTTCAGGATTTTTGGAGTTGTGCAGAATAGGTCTCTAATATTTGCTCCTTTTCCAGCCTAGAATTCCAGCTGCCGGCATTCTCCCTCCTTATGTAAACCTTGTAAAATAAGAGAGAATAGGCATAAGTATTGTGACATAATGTGTAATAACAGCCCATAATGCAATAAATATCGATATAAAAGCATGATGCAAAATGGACGTATCAACTCCCCCATGCTTAGACCTCACTTGTCCTCAAGCGGAAGCCGATAACGATAAATATGTCCACATGTTTAGAGGTAGATGTGTCGATAAAATAAAATACGGACCTGAGGGCATCATGATTATTCTCATAACAGCAACATATATGGATAATGTCATATGATTTCTTATGCTCAAGTAATAATCTATTCACAATGTCAGGTATGAATCAGAAATTTTACTGAGAACTAACAAACTATAATCTCAGTCATTGAAGCAATTGCAATTTATCATAACACCGAAAGAGTCTATGTCAGAGCTTTTTTAGCAAGTCCACATACTCAACTATCATTTAGTCTTTCACAATTGCTAACACTCACGCAATACTTGTGGTTACGGAGTTTTAATCGGACATAGAGAAAGATAGGGGCTTATAGTTTCGCCTCCCAACCTTTTACCTCAAGGGTAATGTCAACAATAATAATTCATGCTAACTTACATCCAATTAGGTATATATATCAGGATCTTTCGAACACACTGCGCTTGCCAAAGGATAAAATGGTAAAAGGAAAGGTGAAGATCACCATGACTCTTGCATAAGGTAGAAGATAAAAGTAAAAGATAGGCCCTTCGCAGAGGGAAGCAGAGGTTGTCATGCGCTTTCAAGGTTGGATGCACAAAATCTTAATGTGTAAGAACGTCACTTTATATTGCCACTTTTGATATGGACCTTTATTATGCAGTCTGTCGCTTTTATTTCACATCACAAGATCGTATAAAGCTTATTTCCTCCACACTAATCAATCATACATATTTGGAGAGCAATTTTTATTGCTTGCACCGATGACAACTTACTTGAAGGATCTTACTCAATCCATAGGTAGATATGGTGGACTCTCATGGCAAAACTGGGTTTAAGGGTATTTGGAAGCACAAGTAGTATCTCTACTTGGTGCAAAGAGTTTGGCTAGCATGAGCGAGAAAGGCAAACTCAACATGTTGGATGATCCATGACAATATACTTTATCTCAGATATAAGAAAACATAACCCATTACTTTGTCTTCCTTGTCCAACATCAACTCTTTAGCATGTCATATTTTAATGTGTGCTCCCGATCATAAAAGATGTCCAAGATAGTATATTTATATGTGAAACCTCTCTTTCTTTATTACTTCCTATTAATTGCAACGATGACCAAAGCTATGTTTGCCAACTCTCAACAACTTTTAATCATCATACTCTTTCTATGTGAAGTCATTACTCTCCATAAGATTAATATGATCTCTTTGTTTCTTTTTATTCTTTTTCTCTTTTCTTTTATTCCCTCAAGATCATGGCAAAATAATCAAGCCCTTGACTCAACACTAATCTTTATTATATAGCTCACAGACTCGATTACATAGAGGGATCATAAAGCAAAACTCAAAACTAGATCATGCCATAAACTTTATTCTACTATATCAAGATATTACTAAAAGGATCGAACTAAGAAAAAGGGTAAAGATAGGAGTGTGATGGTGATACGATACCGGGGCACCTCCCCCAAGCTTGGCAGTTGCCAAGGGGAGTGCCCATACCCATGTGATTATGTCTCCCTTGCTAGTGAAGAAGATGGTGGTGATGATGGGTAGCCGCACATTGAGCGTAAGAGATCCTCCAACTTGCGGATAATGCCCTTGAGTGCAACCATATGCTCCTTCAACAAAATATTTTCACGTGTGAGATACTAGTTTTGTATACGAGCTAACTCAATCATCTTGAAATCTTCGATCTCAGTTGGGGTAAGAAGATTGTGATCAAGTTGAAGGATGTCTTCTGTTGCTGGAACTTGGTCCTCTGTGGCCTTCTTGATCCCTTCATCCTTGTTGATCTCCATGGGTTCTTCCCTCTTCAGATCTATCTTCATTAGCCAAGCATCGTTGTCACCATTGTTGGAGGAGGGGGATGACATGATGCCTGGCCTTGACAACCCTGACAGAAAACAGCTCGAAACAAGAATAGAGGACAATTGCGTGATACAGGAGTCAAAACCTTCGGGAGATTATATAATGAATTTTTACCGACCGAAATACGTATCGTGCAAGAAAACAGAGTTCGGAGAGCGCACGAGGTGCCCACGAGGCAGGGGGCGCGCCCAGGCGGTAGGGCGCGTCCTCCACCCTCGTGGAGGCCTCGTGTCCTTCCCGGACTGCTTCTTATTTTTCTATTTTTCTAAATATTCCAAAACGGAGAAAAATTGCCATTAGAACTGTTTTGGAGTCGGTTTACTTACCGTACCACATACCTATTCCTTTTTGGAGTCTGAAACGTTCTGGAAAGTGTCTCTTATCTATTCCTCCGGGGTTACGGTTTCAATAACATTGGTTTCAACATTTATGGGATTACCTGAGATATAATGTTTGATTCTTTGACCGTTCACCACCTTCGGATTTGTGCCTTCGAAGTTGTTGATTTTTATGGCACCGGAATGATAGACCTCCTCGATAACGTAAGGACCTTCCCATTTAGAGAGAAGTTTTCCTGCAAAAAATCTCAAACGAGAGTTGTATAGCAATACATAATCACCTACATTAAACTCACGCTTTTGTATTCTTTTGTCATGCCATCTTTTAACCATTTCTTTAAACAATTTGGCATTCTCATAGGCTTGGGTTATCCATTCATCAAGTGAGCTAATGTCAAATAACCACTTCTCACCGGCAATTCTGAAATCATAATTGAGCTCTTTAATAGCCCAATAAGCCTTATGTTCTAGTTCGAGAGGTAAGTGACATGCTTTTCCATAAACCATTTTATACGGAGACATACCCATAGGATTTTTATATGCAGTTCTATAGGCCCATAATGCATCATCAAGTTCCTTGGACCAATTCTTTCTAGATCTATTAACAGTCTTTTGCAATACTAATTTGAGCTCTCTATTGCTCAACTCTACTTGACCACTAGACTGAGGGTGATATGGAGATGCAATTCTATCACTAACATCATATTTAGCAAGCATTTTACGGAAAGCACCATGAATAAAACGTGAACCACCATCAGTCATTAAATATCTAGGGACTCCAAACCTCGGAAAAATAACTTCTTTAAGCATTTTAATAGAGGTGTTATGATCAGCACTACTAGTTGGAATAGCTTCTACCCACTTAGTAACGTAGTCAACAGCAACTAGAATATGTGTATACCCATTAGAGGCAGGAAACGGTCCCATATAATCAAAGCCCCAAACATCAAATGGTTCAATAACAAGTGAATAATTCATAGGCATTTCTCGACGTCTACTAATATTACCAATTCTTTGACATTCATCACAAGATAGGACAAACTTACGGGCATCCTTGAAGAGAGTAGGCCAATAAAAACCGGATTGCAATACCTTATGTGCAGTTCTGTCTCCAGCGTGGTGTCCTCCATAAGCCTCGAAGTGACACTTGCGTAGGATCTGTTCCTGTTCATGCTCAGGTACACAACGTCTAATGACACCATCTACTCCTTCTTTATAAAGATGTGGGTCATCCCAAAAGTAATGTCTCAAATCATAGAATTTTTTTTCTTTTGCTGGTTTGTGAAACTAGGTGGTATAAATTTAGCAACAATGTAATTAGCATAATCAGCATACCATGGAGTAGTATGAGAAGCATTTATGACATTCAATTGTTCATCAGGAAAGCTATCATCAATAGGTAGTGGGTCATCAATAACATTCTCTAACCTAGACAAGTTGTCTACAACATGGTTCTCAGCTCCCTTTCTATCAATAATATGCAAATCAAATTCTTGTAGCAAGAGAACCCGTCTAATAAGTCTAGGTTTAGCATCTTTCTTTTCCATAAGTTATTTAATAGCAGCATGATCAGTGTGAATAGTTACTTTAGAATCAACAATATAAGGTCTAAACTTATCACAAGGAAATACAACTGCTAAGAATTCTTTTTCAGTAGTAGCATAATTTCTCTGGGCATTGTCTAGAGTTTTACTAGAATATTGAATAACATTTAATTTCTTATCAACTCTTTGCCCTAGAACAACACCTACAGCACAATCACTAGCATCACACATGATTTCAAAGGGTAAATTCCAATTAGGTGGCTGAACAATAGGTGCAGAAATCAATGCTTTCTGAAGCATTTTACACAATCATCATCAAAGACAAACGGTATATCTTTTTGTAATAGATTAGTCAGAGGCCGAGAAATTTTTGAGAAGTCCTTAATGAACCTCCTATAAAATCCAGCGTGACCAAGGAAACTTCTTATACCTTTGATGTCCTTGGGACATGGCATCTTTTCAATAGCATCAACTTTAGCTTTATCAACTTCAATGCCTCTTTCAGAAATTTTATGCCCCAAGACAATGCCTTCATTAACCATAAAGTGGCACTTTTCCCAATTCAAGACAAGATTAGTTTCTTCACATCTCTGCAAAACTCGATCAAGGTTGATCAAGCAATCATCAAAAGAGGTTCCATAAACGGAGAAATCGTCCATGAAAACCTCACAAATCGTTTCACAAAAGTCAGAGAATATAGCCATCATGCATCTTTGAAAGGTAGCAGGTGCATTACATAAACCAAAAGGCATATGTCTATAAGCAAAAGTACCGAAAGGGCAGGTAAAAGTGGTCTTAGCTTGATCATCAGCTGACACAGGTATTTGAGAGAAACCAGAATAACCATCTAGAAAGCAAAAATGTGTATCTTCGGATAATCTTTCTAGCATTTGATCAATAAAAGGTAAGGGGTAATGATCTTTTTTAGTAGCTTTATTTATTTTTCGGAAATCAATTACCATCCTATAACCTGTAATAATTCTTTGCGGAATCAATTCATCTTTATCATTAGGAACGACAGTAATACCTCCTTTCATAGGGACACAATGGACAGGACTTACCCGCTGACTATCAGCAACGGGATAAATTATACCTGCCTCAAGGAGCTTTAGTATTTCCTTTCTTACCACTTCTTTCATTTTAGGATTCAGCCATCGTTGGTGATCAATAACTGGTTTGGCATCTTTCTCCAAATTTATTTTATGTTGACATAGAGTGGGACTAATGCCCTTAAGATCATCAAGAGTATATCCAATAGCAGCACGGTGCTTCTTCAGAGTTTTCAGTAATTTTTCTTCCTCCTTCTCTTAAAGATTAGCACTAATAATAACAGGATATATCTTCTTTTCATCAAGATAAGCATATTTAAGAGTATCAGGTAATGGTTTAAGCTCATACACGGGATCACCCTTGGGTGGAGGAGGATCCCATAAGATTTCAACAGGCAAGTTGTGTTTCAGAATAGGTCCCTGTTTAAAGAATACTTCATCTATTTCCCTTCTTTCATTCATAAACATATCATTTTCATGTTCTAGCAAATATTGTTCTAAAGGATCACTAGGAGGTACGACAATAGAAGCAAGACCAATAATTTCATCTTTACTAGGCAGTTCCTCTTCACGGTGTTGTCTACGAAATTTAAAGAAGTTGAACTCATGAGACATATCACCTAAACCAATAGTAACAACATCCTTTTCGCAGTCTATCCTAGCATTAACAGTGTTTAAGAAGGGTCTACCAAAGATAATGGGACAAAAGCTATCTTGTGGGGAACCAAGAACAAGAAAATCAGCAGGATATTTAGTTTTCCCACACAAGACTTCAACATCTCTAACAATTCCAGTTGGTGATATAGTATCTCTATTGGCAAGTTTAATGCTGACATCAATATCTTCTAACTCAGCAGGTGCAATATCATGCATAATTTCTTTGTATAAGTCAATAGGTATTGCACTAGCACTAGCACCCATATCACATAAGCCATGATAACAATGATCTCCTATTTTAACAGAAATAACAGGCATGCCTACCACAGGTCTATGTTTATCTTTAGCACAAGGTTTAGCAATTCTAGCAGTTTCATCACAGAAATAAATAACATGCCCATCAATATTATCAGCCAAGAGATCCTTAACAATAGCAATATTAGGTTCAACTTTAACTTGCTCAGGAGGTGTATAGGTTCTAATATTGCTTTTACAAACCACAGTTGAAGCTTTAGCATGATCTTTTATCCTAACAGGAAAAGGTGGTTTCTCAACATAAGCAGTAGGAACAATAGGATCATTATAAGTGATAGTCTTTTCTTCAACTTTAATAGGTGCAGCTACTTTTACTTCTATGGGAGGATGATATTTAAACCACTTCTCCTTAGGGAGATCAACATGAGCAGCAAAAGATTCACAGAAAGAAGCTACTATCTCGGAGTCAAGTCCATATTTAGTGCTAAATTTACGGAAAACATCGGTATCCATAAAAGATTTAACACAATCAAACTTAGGTGTCATATCTGACTCCTTACCTTCGTCGAGGTCCCAATCTTCAGAGTTGCGTTTAATTCTTTCCAATAAATCCCATTTGAATTCAATAGCTTCATCATAAAAGAGCCAGCACAAATCGAGCATGGTGCGATTGTTATCAGAAAGCCGAGCATAAAAGTTTTGAATAATCATTTCTCTTGAGAGCTCATGATTGGGGCATGAATATAACATTGATTTAAGCCTCCCCCAAGCTTGAGCGATGCTTTCTTCTTTGTGAGGCCAAAAATTATATATATAATTACGATCACGATGAACAAGATGCATAGGATAAAACTTCTGATGAAATTCCAATTTCAATCGCTTGTAGTTCCATGATCCCATATCATCACATAGCCTATACCATGTCAATGCATCTCCCTTCAAAGATAAAGGGAAGACCTTCTTCTTGATAACATCATCGGGCATACCTGCAAGCTTAAATAATCCACAAACCTCATCCACATAGATTAGGTGCTCATCAGGATGTAATGTTCCATCTCCTGCAAAAGGATTAGCTAGCACTTTTTCTACCATACCCGAAGGAATTTCAAAGTAGACATTTTCATTTTCAGTAGGTTCAGTAGGTCGAGGAGCAACTCTTTGCTCTACTGATCGAGGTGAAGATGCCCAGAACAAGCCCCCAGAGGATTACTTTCCATAGTAACAAGTGACAGTAAATTTCAGCACACTATATAAATTTTTCCTTACCAAATTCCACCTGTCAAAGGCGCTTCACTCCCCGGCAACGGCGCCAGAAAAGAGTCTTGATCACCCACAAGTATAGGAGATCTATCATAGTCCTTTCGATAAGTAAGAGTGTCGAACCCAACGAGGAGCGGAAGGAAATGATAAGCGGTCTTCAGCAAGGTATTCTCTGCAACCACTGAAATTATAGGTAACAGATAGTTTTGTGATAAGATAATTTCTAACGAGCAACAAGTAACAAAAGTAAATAAAGTGCAGCAAGGTGGCCCAATCCTTTTTATAGCAAAGGACAAGCCTGGACAATTTCTTATATGAAGGAAAACGCTCTCGAGGACACATGGGAATTATCGTCAAGCTAGTTTTCATCACGTTCATATGATTCGCGTTCGGTACTTTGATAATTTGATATGTGGGTGGACCGGTGCTTGGGTGCTGTCCTTACTTGGACAAGCATCCCACTTATGATTAACTCCTATTGCAAGCATCTACAACTACAAAAGAAGTATTAAGATAAACCTAACCATAGCATGAAACATATGGATCCAAATCAGCCCCTTACGAAGCAACGCATAAACTAGGGTTTAAGCTTCTGTCACTCTAGCAACCCATCATCTACTTATTACTTCCCAATGCCTTCCTCTAGGCCCAAACAATGGTGAAGTGTCATGTAGTCGACTTTCACATAACACCACTAGAGGATAGACAACATACATCTGATCAAAATATCGAACGAATACCAAATTCACATGACTACTAATAGCAAGACTTCTCCCATGTCCTCGGGAACAAACGTAACTACTCACAAAGCATATTCATGTTCATAATCAGAGGGGTATTAATATGCATAATGGATCTGAACATATGATCTTCCACCAAATAAACCAACTAGCATCAACTACAAGGAGTAATCAACACTACTAGCAACCTACAAGTACCAATCCCCGACTTAGAGACAAGAACTGGATACAATAGATGAACTAGGGTTTTAGAGGAGATGGTGCTAGTGAAGATGTTGATGGAGATTGGGCCCCTCCCGATGAGAGGAGCGTTGGTGATGACAATGGCGATGATTTCCCCCTCCCGGAGGGAAGTGTCCCCGGCAGAACAGCTCCGCCGGAGCCCTAGATTGGTTCCGCCAAGGTTCCGCCTCGTGGCGGCGGAGTCTCGTCCCGAAAGCTTGCTTATGATTTTTCTTCGGACGAAAGACTTCATATAGGGTTTAGGGTTTAGGGTTTCTTCCGCCTCGTGGCCAGGGTGTGGGCCCCCTCTGGTATTTCTTCCGCTCAGTATTTTTTATTATTTCCAAAAATAACTTCTGTGGAGTTTCAGGACTTTTGGAGTTGTGCAGAATAGGTCTCTAATATTTGCTCCTTTTCCAGCCCAAAATTCTAGCTGCCGGCATTCTCCCTCCTTATGTAAACCTTGTAAAATAAGAGAGAATAGGCATAAGTATTGGGACATAATGTGTAATAACAGCCCATAATGCAATAAATATCGATATAAAAGCATGATGCAAAATGGACGTATCAGAGGGCGAGGAAGCGAGAGGGACGACACAGGGGAGCCCCCTGTGGCACTGACAAGCTCGGCGATGCGGTCGAGCTAGTCCTCGTAGAGGTCGTCGATGGGGCGGTAGTGCAGGAGTTCGCGCGCCATGCACAGCGCGGCCTGCACGTCCGTGGGAGCGCGGCGGGCGTGAGACGACGAGCCGGCCAGGGTCAGTGATGGAGTGGTGGTGCGGTCGTCCTGCCGCACCAAGAGGTGCAGCGATGATGCTTGCTACTCATTCCCCGCCGGGCCGGTGACGGAGTTGGCGGCTGGCGATGGAGAACGATGGGGTGGCCCATCGATGGGGGCCGTCTGAACGGCGCGGGCGGCGAGTGCGGCTCGGCGCTCAGCGTGAGCTCGGCGAGCGTCCGCCATGGAGATGACCCAGCAACGGGACGCGGAGCGACGGAAGGGAAGCTTCGGCGCACCCCTACCTGGCACGCCAAATGGCGGATCTCGGGTTCCGGCAAAATCCTCAAGGTTCGAACACTGGGGTGCGCGCGAAGATCTCCCCCTACTAAACCACGCCCCTAATCTTGCTATGATATCTAAGGCTAGCTCATCGAACTCGCAACACAAGAGACACAATATTTATACTGGTTCGGGCCACCGTCGTGGTGTAATACCCTACTCCAGTGTGTGGTGGTGGATTGCCCCTTGGGCTGGGGATGAACAGTACAAGGGGAAGAACAGCCTCCTGAGGCGAGGTGTTCTTGTGCTTGGTGAACTTGTGTGGGTGAGGATTACTCAAGAAGAGATGGCTGAGGCTCTGTTCCTGTTCGCCTCTTACTGTGGTGGCTAATCCTATTTATAGAGGCCCTGGTCCTCTCCCCAAATATTGAGCGGGAAGGGAGCCAACAACGGCCAATTTGAAATGGGACAGCTAGTACAAGCTATCCTGACAAAAGCAGTCTTCGCCTGCAAAAGGCTCTGGCGGTGACGCCGCCTTGGGCTCCATGGTGACCTCCGTCTTGCCGTCCTGCTGGTCTTGGTCTCGTTGCACCGATATGGAAACCTTTGCTTGATGCCTCGGTACTCCTCGCCTGTGCTTGCCTCCTTAGCACCAAAGAGGAAACAAGGACACTATGCGCGCTGGCGCCTGCCTGGTCTCGATCGTCACGGCTCATGTCACTGGAACCTCGCGAGGTTTGCCTTGCCTTGATCTCTCCGCCCCTCGCGAGCTAGCCTGGTGAGGCCGCTCCCGAGGAGGTCTTGCGTCGTCCGCCTCGGGAGGCTTGGCCCCTCGTGAGGGTCTTGAATGCTTGTTGGTGAAGATGGGTCGTACGGGCCAGCTCGCTGAGCCACGCCGTGGGCCGCAGGCAGGCAAGTCTGGGGACCCCGTTCCCAGAACGCCGACAACATTCTCTGTCTGTGGTCTGCGAACCATGCAAGGATAGAAACCTTGAGCAATGGCTTCAGTTCTGGACCTGGGTGGAAGATTTTTGAAGAGAATATCTCCCCATGGTCGCTTGATGGCATTCTTCTCCGCATACTCAGCAGTCACATATCTGTATAGAAACCATTGTTCAACCCAATATCTGCGAATCCATTGGATTCGAGTCTTGCGTTCGCCATAGGTTTCTTCAGTGTCTGTCTTGTATAATTCATACAGATCAGGTGGCAAATCTTTGGATTTATTCCCACGGCGCTGTCTGCCACCCTTTCTTGCTGACTTTTCTGTGGCCATGAAGTTCAAACTGAATGGCTTCAGAACTTGTAAACGCTTCCGTCTGCTAGTCAGACAGGAACTGGCTTCAGGAGAATTGATGTGACGCTGTAAGAACTCTGCAAATGAATGCAGACTATGAGAACCAAGGGATTCTCCCACGGACATGTACCTGTGACAACATTAGAGATGCGAGGGAAGGGGAAGAGGTCATATGCATTCTCAGAAGATTTTGAAGATAAATCAGTTTGAAGACATTGACCTCATAGCGCGAAGACATTCACTTATTTGTTGAGAGTTGGTTCCAGATTTGTACGAATCCAAGAATAGGTACAAGTGAGGAATCTAACAAGTTGTGAAGCATAAGTGAATATACTAGGCATGATATGAGATGCAGAACATGATAGATCCAATTTTGTAGATTTAGAAACCACTTTTGGTGGAGAAGGATGGACCTATTGGATCAAAAAGGCAGTAAAAAGTAAGTTTTAATTACCACACGAAGAACTGCTAGACGGAGTGGAGTGGGAGAAGGATTTTGACCGCGATGTGATGTGTATTTATAAGGACAGGGACATCACAGCGCAATTACGCAGGTGCCCCTGGCGGTTCACATTTGAGGGTCACGTGGCAAGCATGCAACACATTGGAAGTTGTTCCATGTTCCCACGCACGCCTGGACTGTCGGGTGGTCGTTCCGGCTTCTCCAGGTTTCAGGCAATAAGGATATATCATTTAAAACAGATTCAATTTTTGTCTTTGTATGTTATGCTGACAAGGACGCAGAGAAGACATTTGACAGTTTCAATAGAATGCATATGATGTGGATAGATAGAATTTGAGGTAGAAGCATAGAAGAGGTTAGGGTCCGATCACATTCACTTAGATCACAAGATTCAAGCAGGAAGACATAGCTATAAGTGAATGTTGTAGAGGACAGAACACAAATATATGTATAAATCTGAATAAGACCAAATCAACATTGTGAAGATAAACATGAAGTCAAATTAATGTTGAAGACAAATTAAATGCGAAGACTTTGCGAATGAGACGCCCAATGAAACACTTCAAACAAATATTTGGTGGTGGCGTTACCCACCGTATAGGAAGTATTAGACCTAGACACGGCGCACGATTATCGTGGTGCTCTGAAGTCAAATTCCGCATTAATGTGTTCACACTTAGAGTGTATGTCTTCATTTACTGAAGATATACTTTACTTCATGTGTTGCACATCTAAGTCATCAACATGCATAAGTGTTAGGATGTGTGTCCAATTACAGGACATTTGAGGATTCCAAGATATTTAGCTCACACCGCAACTTGCAAAACCTTTTCTCATCCAAGGGCTTTGTGAAGATATCTGCCAGTTGCTCTTCAGTGTTGACGTGAATGATATCAATATCTTCCTTCATGACATGATCCCTGAGAAAGTGATGACGAATTTCAATGTGCTTTGTCTTCGAGTGCTGAACTGGGTTGTTTGCAATCTTGATGGCACTTTCATTGTCGCAGTAGAGTGGCACTTGCTTCAGATGGATGACATAGTCCTTGAGAGTTTGCTTCATCCATAGAAGCTGAGTGCAGCAAGATCCAGCAGTAATGTATTCAGATTCAGCAGTGGAGAGAGACACACAGTTCTGCTTCTTTGAAGACCAACAGACAAGTGATCATCCCAGAAAGTGACATGTGCCTGAAGTGGACTTGCGATCAACCTTGTCACTAGCATAATCAGCATCCGAGAATCCAACTAGATCAAACTCTGAGCCCTTTGGATACCATAATCCTAGTGTTGGGGTGTAAGCCAAATATCGAAGAATTCGCTTCACAGCTAAGTGATGTGATTCCTTTGGTGCCGCTTGGAATCGGGCACACATGCAAACACTAAGCACGATATCTGGCCTAGATGCACATAAATAAAGTAAAGAACCAATCATGGAGCGGTATACCTTTTGATCAAACTGTTTACCATTGGCGTCAGGACCCAGATGACTTTTGGTTGGCATTGGCGTCGTGTAATCTTTGCAATCTTGCATCCCAAACTTCTTCAGGCAGTCTTTGAGGTATTTCTCTTGAGATATGAAGATGCCGTTGCTTTGCTGACGAATTTGAAGACCTAGGAAGAACTTCAGCTCACCCATCATGGACATCTGATATTGCTCTTGCATCATGTGCCCAAACTCATCACTGTATTGCTGGTTAGTGCAGCCGAAGATAATGTCATCCACATAGATCTGGTACACAAACAGTTCTCCATCATATGTCTTCGTAAAGAGAGTGGGATCCAGGGAACCAGGTTTGAAGCCTTTGCTCTTCAGGAAGTCTTTCAATGTGTCATACCAAGCACGAGGGGCTTGTTTGAGGCCATACAGTGCCTTTTTGAGCTTGTATACCATGTCAGGATGTTTTGGATCTTCAAAGCCAGGTGGTTGTGCAACATACACTTCTTCTTCAATCTTTCCATTGAGAAAAGCACTCTTCACATCCATTTGGTACAGGAGGATGTTGTGATGGTTGGCATAGGCTAGTAGTATGAGAATGGCTTCAAGCCTAGCCACGGGAGCGAATGTTTCATCGAAGTCAATCCCTTCAACTTGAGTGTATCCTTGAGCAACGAGACAAGCTTTGTTTCTGACCACTTGACCATGCTCATCTTGTTTGTTGTGATAGATCCATTTGGTGCCAATGATATTGTGCTTGCGAGGGTCAGGACGCCTGACTAATTCCCACAAATTGTTCATTTCGAACTGTTGAAGCTCTTCTTGCATAGCTTGAATCCATTCAGGTTCCATGAAGGCTTCAGCAACTTTCCTGGGTTTAGATATTGAGACAAATGCAAAGTGCCCACAGAAATTTGCTAGTTGCGTTGCTCTTGAACGAGTGAGTGGACCAGGTGCATTGATGCTATCAATTATCTTCTCAATTTGTACTTCATTTGCAACACGAGGATGAGCTGGACGAAGATTTTGCTCTTGCTGATCATTGCCTTCATTTTGAGCATTGGCTTTAGGCTGAGCATTGTCTTCAGGTTGATTAGGCGCTGAAATGATGAGTTCCTCTTCAGCCTGTGCCTTAGAAGGTATGATTTCTCCAGTTCCCATAAGCTTGATTGATTCACTAGGAGGGACTTCATCTAGCACATTTGGCAGGTGCTCTCTTTGCGAGCCGTTAGTCTCATCGAACCGCACATCCACAGTTTCAACCACTTTATAGTGAAACAGGTTGAAGACTCTGTAGGAGTGCGAATCCTTTCTGTAACCAAGCATAAAACCTTCATGTGCTTTCGGTGCAAATTTTGAAGTGTGATGTGGATCCTTGATCTAGCACCTAGCACCAAATACTCTGAAGTAGCTTACATTTGGCTTCTTACCAGTCAGGAGCTCATAGGATGTCTTCTTCAGAAGGTTGTGAAGATAAACACGGTTGATGACATGGCATGCAGTATCAATGGCTTCGAGCCAGAACTTCCTTGGAGACTTGTATTCATCAAGCATTGTTCGAGCCATCTCAATGAGTGTCCTGTTCTTGCGCTCCACGATGCCATTTTGCTGAGGTGTATATGGAGCAGAGAACTCAAGAGTGATACCCAATGTATCAAGATAAGTGTCGAGGCCTGTGTTCTTGAACTCTGTGCCGTTATCACTTCTGATGTGCTTAATCTTGATGCCATAGTTCATCATGGCATGATTGGCGAAGCGTCTGAAGACATCCTGCACTTCATTCTTGTAGAGGATTATATGCACCCATGTATATCTTGAATAATCATCAACAATGATGAAGCCATAGAGGCAAGTAGTGGCAGTAAGAGTAGAGTAGTGAGTAGGGCCAAATAAGTCCATGTGAAGCAGCTCGAAGGGTTGAGATGTCGTCATGATTGTTATCGAGGGATGCTTGGCCCTCGTCATCTTTCTAGCTTCGCAGGCACCACACAGATGATCCTTCTTGAACTTGACGCCCTCGATGCCTACGACATGTTTCTTCTTTGCGAGAGTGTACAAGTTCCTCATGCCAGCATGCCCTAGCCTCCGATGCCAGAGCCAACACTCTGAAGCTTTTGCTAGAAGACATACGGCCAACTGTGGTCCTGCTGAGAAATCTACCATATACAGATCATGTTTCCGATACCCTTCAAAGACTAGAGACTTGTCAGATTCCATTAGAACAAGGCAACGATATTTTCCAAATATCACAATTATGTTCAAGTCACAAAGCAGCAAAATAGACATTAAGTTGAAACCAAGGGATTCAACAAGCATCACTTTATCCATGTGCTGATCCTTTGAGATTGCAACTCTACCTAGACCCAATACCTTGCTTTTACCAGTGTCAGCAAATGTGATGTGACTCTTGTCAGATGGACGTAAGGCTGAGTCCATGAGAAGACTTCGATCACTAGTCATATGATTAGTGCATCCACTGTCCATAACCCATTCTGAAGCATGTGGTGTCATACCCTACAGTACAGTTAGGGAGATAGGCTTCACCAAGGGTATTGTGAAGCATAAACATTTGACGAACAAGCAGATTATCAAAGCTCAGATCTAGGTTAGGGCTGATAGGATGATTGGCAAGTGATTCAGGAACAAAATACATAGTAAGACCATTTGGGCATTTTATCTTGCGCCCTACACGATGTTTTAGGTCCCCAGCATAAGCATCGGACGCCTTTGATTTCCGGTTGGAGACCTTTCCCTGCAAAAGAAAGTTAATTTTTCTTAACCACCCACATCTTCAGGGGTGGCTTAGAAGCAATGAGTCTAAGTGCAGCATCTGAGAACTTCGGCTTTGGAGCCCTAGCAAATAGCCTTGCAGGTGGTGAATAATACTCATATGAATAAGAAGAATAGTTCTTGGTCTTATGAACATAGCGGTTTGATGATACACGCTCATATTCATGGGTCTGAGTATGATTTCCCTGCAAAACATTGGCGTTAGGGTGGCTCTGGTGAGTCCTCTTTCTGTATGAAGCCTTTGGACCATATGAAGCCTTTGGTCTAGGGTTTGTCTTCTTCCTTGGTGGTGTCATGATGACATTCACGGGAAGATTCTCAAGACACCTTTTGGGCACCCAGATCTTCTTCATGGGTGATCCATTCCTGCAGTTATTACCAATATACCTGGCAAACACTTCACCATTCTGATTCTTAAACAGTTTATAGTTTGCATCAAAGGATTCATCAATGATAATTGGGTTAGCACAAGTGAAGCCAGATAAGGTGGATGGGTCCACTGAAAGTCCCTTTGCAGCAACCCATGTGGTTTTGGGGTACTGCTCAGGCTTCCAGTAAGCACCATCAACATTCATTTTCCACTCGAACCCAACACCCTCTTTCCTAGGGTTTCGGTTCAGAATCTGCTTTTTGAGGACATCACATAGTGTCTGATGCCCTTTGATACTTTTGTACATCCCAGTCTAAAGCAATGTCTTCAGCCTGGCATTTTCATCAGCAATAGTAGGGGTATCCTCGGCAGAGGGGTTAGTTACCACATTAGCAGTTGAAGACATTGCAACAGAAGCAGTAGTGGAACATTCAGCAACAGAAATAGCGTTATCACGCTCAAGGCATTTTAGACATGGTGGTTCAAATCCTTCCTGAGCGGGACTGATCTGTTGAGCGCGAAGTGACTCGTTCCCCTTCTGAAGATCTTCATGAGCCGCTTTCAATTTCTCAAGTTCTTGCTTCCTTTGAAGGTAATCGTAGGAAAGCTTTTCATGAGTTGTTGAGAGCGTTTCATGAGGACTTTCAAGTTCCTCCTACTTAACATGAAGATTTTTGATGTCTTCAATTAAGAACAGAGATCAGGTCATTTCCGCGTCCAACAAGTCATCGCTTTTGTCTAACAATTTTTTAATATGTTCCATACCTTTCTGTTGTTCAGTTGCAATTTTAGCAAGTGTTTTGTAGCTAGGTTTGGATTCACAATCAGAGTCATCTTCACTTGATGTTTGAAAGTAAGCATCGCGTGAGTTTATCTTGGCACCACGTGCCATGAAGCAGTAGGTGGGGGCAGAGTCGTCCTTGTCATTAGCATCAGCGTTGGTGATGGAGCCATTGTCTTCAGTGTTGAAGATGGACTTGGCAACGTAGGCTGTCGCTAGAGCTAGACTTGCAACACCAGAGTCGGACTCCTCCTCAAATTCCACCTCTGCCTCCTCAGAAGCAGACTCCTCCTCTGAATCCATCTCCTTACCAACAAAAGCACGAGCCTTTCCAGATGAGCTCTTCTTGTGTGATGAAGACTTGGACAAAGAATTGGAAGAAGACTTTGAGGATTTCTTTTTCTTCTTGTCATCAAAATCATATTCCTTGCTCTTCTTCTTCTTGTTGTTCTCATTCTCCCACCGAGGACACTCAGAGATGTAGTGACCAGGTTTCTTGCACTTGTGCCATGTTCTCTTCTTGTGGTCATGAGTAGATGCTTCATCATTTCTCGAGCTGGATCTTGAAGACTTTCTGAAGCCTTTCTTCTTAGTGAATTTCTGGAAGTTCTTCACAAGCATAGCAAGCTCCTTTCCAATGTCTTCAGGATCCCCAGAACTGCAGTCAGATTCTTCTTCAGATGAGGAAACAGCCTTTGCCTTGAAAGCGCGAGTATGTCCATAGCTAGGACCATAGATATCTCTTTTCTCAGATAACTGGAACTCATGTGTGTTGAGCCTCTCAAGTATGTCAGACGGATCGAGAGTCTTGAAGTTAGGGCGTTCTTGGATCATCAAGGCTAGGGTGTCAAACGAGCTGTCAAGTAATCTCAGGAGTGTCTTCATGATTTCATGCTTGGTGATCTCAGTGGCGCCAAGTCCATGAAGCTCATTTGTGATATCAGTGAGGCAATCAAACATGAGCTGGACATTCTCATTGTCATTTCTCTTGAAGCGGTTGAAGAGGTTGCGAATAACACTAATCCTTTGGTCTCTTTGGGTCGAGACGCCTTCGTTGACCTTGGAGAACCAGTCCCAGACTAGCTTCGCAGTTTCTAGAGCACTTACACGGCCATACTGTCCTTTGGTCAGATGACCACAGATGATGTTCTTGGCAGTTGAATCCAGTTGAATGAACCTCTTCACATCAGCAGGAGTGATACCTTCACCGGCCTTGGGAACGCCGTTCTTGACGACATACCAGAGGTGGACATCAATGGCTTCAAGATGCATACGCATCTTATTCTTCCAGTAGGGGTAATCAGTGCCATCGAAGACAGGGCACGCAGCGGAGACTTTGATTATCCCTGCAGTCGACATAGCTAAAAATCCAGGTGGTTAAACAGAATCACACGGAACAAGGGAGCACCTTGCTCTAATACCAATTGAAAGTGCTAGTTAACGACTAGAGGGGGGTGAATAGGCGATTTTTATGAAAGTCTTCAAAACATGGGGGCTTTGAAGACAAACACAACAATTGAACCTATTGATATGCAGCGGAAGGTAGACTACACTAGACAAGCCATAGTAAAGTAAGCAATGAAGTGAAAGCACGAAGACTATTAGCAGCTAGGCAGTATGGATCAGAATGGAAGATGGTATGAAGCCAAAAACAATAGTCGTCACACAGTGAAGTCAAACAGATCAGGCAAGCATGCAAATGACTTCACGAAGACAAACTGTAAATAAGTGAGGGAGGATATAGAACCAGTTGCTTGGTGAGGACAAGGATTTGTTGGACCAGTTCCAGTTGCTGTGACAACTGTACGTCTGGTTAGGGAGGCTGAGATTCAACTCAGAAGACCGCGTCTTCACCTTATTCCCCTTGAGCTAAGGACATTTAGACCTCGCCCAATCACTCTGGTAAGTCTTCAAGGTAGACTTCCAAACCTTCACAGACTTTGTTCACCGGCAAGCCATAATGACTCTTGGATGCTCAGAACGTGAAGCCTAACCGGCTGGAGGATTCACAATCCTCAAGTGTAACAAGTCTTCAGGTCACGCGGACAGAAAGACTTCAGTGATGCCTAACACTCTTTGGCTCTGGGTGTTTTGGGCTTTGTCCTCGCAAGGATCTTTCTCTCAAAGGCTTCGAGGTGGGTTGCTCTCAAATGACAAAAGCCATGCACTAACTCTGAGCAGCCACCAATTTATGGTGTAGGGGGTGGGCTATTTATAGCCAGGAGGCAACCCGACCTGATTTGTCAGAAATGACCCTGGGTCACTAAGGAACTGACACGTGTCCAACGGTCAGATTTCAAATACACGCGGCAGCTTGACTTGGGCTACAAGTAAAGCTGACTTATCCAGCTCTGGATAAGATTTGCTCTCATTGTCTTCGCTCGAAGACATAGGATTTGGTTGAGCATCACTTCAGTTACTCTGACTTTGTTCACTTGGACCCCACTTAACAGTGCGGTGGTTCCTATGACTCAACAAAGAAGAAAAGGAAACTACGAAACAGCTATGTCTTTGCACTCCATAGTCTTCATGCGATGTCTTCTCATGTCATAGTCTTCATTGTGAATATCTTCACAGACCACCATTGTCTTCAATGTCTTCGCACATTTTTAGGGGTCATCTCCGGTAGGTAAACAGAATCAATGAGGGACTACTACCTGTGTTATCCTACAATTCTCACAAACACATTAGTCCCTCAACCAGGTTTGTCGTCAGTACTCGAAAACCAACTAGGGGTGGCACTATGCACTTACATGAAGCCTCGGACGGGAAAAAACACCAACCGTGGAAGATGCGGCAGTGTAGTGGCAGGTGGAGGGGAGTACGAGGGCAACAACATGCAACTCAAGCTTACAAATGGTACAAAAAGCCCAAGGATTAATTGTTCATCAATTTTTTAGACAAAACCCAGATTGAACATGGCTGTAACATCTAACCCAACTACTCTTTTTCGCAGTCACAAACAAAGGGATCGATTTGATCCATAAAATCAACATCCTGTGCAAAAAAAATTATTCCAGGATGACTACAACTTGTTGTAAATAGAAGCCGAGCACGTTTAGAAGCCCATTTTTCCACCTGAAACTTCTTTTTTTGCTGTTCAACGTGTCCGTCCGTGAGAAATCTCTTGCTGTAAAACTTAAGCCTCATGGACAATAGTAACCTCGCATTCAACAGGAAGAATGTGACAAAGCTTCTGTTTGCCTGGTTGGATGCATATCTTTCCATCGTTATTGTCCTCAAACGAATGTCATGAGAACTAAGAAAAACCATGTGCTTATTACGCCACCGATTGGTTATACGTTTTTCTCCATGTGGTTGCAGTACCTAAGTAGACATGAAGATTTCAAAACTCTTAAGGTCTGAAAAAAGAGTATGTCAAAAGAGCAATAGCTGAACGGTTAATTCTAGTACAATATATACAGTCTTTCAATGTGCATGAAATCATCACCTTTATATATAAATTTTCCAGAGACCAAAAGCATCGCAGCAAGCCAATAATTATGTTCAGATCAAAACTAAACATTCCGATATATAAGATCTTGATAGAATCCAGCAGCATTGATAGGCTATCCATGGACGAACTCTTCATTGAGCATATAACATAATATTAGTACCCAAAGTGTACTCCAAGATGATATAAAACTTATGCGCACAAATGAAAAATGCAGCTTATGATTACAAATGTGCAGATGATAATATATGGTACCTGAAAAAATGTGGAGCCAAACACCAACTTGTTGTGATCATCAAACGAATCACGAATTACACCCAAGGTCTCCAGTTTGGGCGCAGAGACGACAGTTATTTGCGAAGGTTTATAACAATTATGAAGGAGCAACCTTTGAAGTGAAGGGGCATCTTCCATGATGAGCTGCTGTCCTTCAAAACAAATTCCAATGCTTTTACGATGAGGTGACTTTATTTTGAGACAACTGATAGGGATTTCTATTCCCAAAACAATCAGCAAGCGCTCTAGGGCAGGGCAACTAGAGTGGATGATGCTATACAGTGAGGCCTCCGACAGATAAACCACCACAAGCAAAAGTTTTTTTAGCAGTGGGAGTCGAAGCATTTGTACCAGATCCTGTGGTAGATGGCACCGGGCGAAGGTGGCGGTGTGGAGAGAGGAGGAAAACCGCGAGATGGACAACGATGGTGTGGTGACGAATTCTTGGTGTGTTCGTGGTATGAAACTTTTGTGGTAATGGTAGAACTCAAACTGCTGGAGTTTTCTGAATTCAGGGGATGTCAGCCAAGCGTCCACCGTGCCGGGTATGGACATCAGGTAGCATGTCAGGATGCAGAGGCGTTGAACGGGGCCCTGCTGGTGAGAGGAGACGATGGCTCTGAGGAGATCAAATTCAGGAAGGACAGATATCTGACGACAGTCGAGATTGAGGGGCGCGGTGCGCCATAGAGGGCGCCACCGAGTTGAGAGGACTTGTGTGCGGCAGCAATCCTTGGTGGGGAGAAGTGATATGTTCTCCTCAAGGATGACGTCCGGGAGATCGCTGATGCGGTCCACCGGAGATTCTACTGGTTCCTCGGATCCGGGTGGGGGGGGGGCTCACCGATTCTACAACTGGTGTCGCCGCTAGCGGGAGCCTCATCTTCTTGGCGCTGGGGCCAGCCGACTCCATTTTCCTTGTGGGGATCACGCCGAGCTCACGGGTTTGAGCAGAGTAGCCAGAGACGAGCCTAGTGGCAGTGCGAGTGGGGAAGAAGGAGGGCTGGGGTTTTCTGTAGGAGTGGAAGAAGAGGAGCATGCGTTTTCTGTACTAGTGAGGAAGAAGGTGAGCGGGGGTTTTCTGGACGAGTGAGGAAGATGGGGAGTAGGAGGAATTGTGGGGCGACGGAAGCGGGAGATTCCAGCGAGCTGTAGTATAAGTGGAAGCGAGGAGGAAGGAGGTTTTTTCTGGGATTGCGTAGTAGGTGCCATCGAAGTGCACGACTCACTTACGCACTGCTTATCTGATTATCTCCATTTTCTTGCATGACACATGCACCTTGATGCTAGATGTCTCGCGTGTTGGCAAAAGGATGAACAAAGCTCACGTAAAAAAAGGGTGGAAGAACATAGATTCCCGACGACTGAGAAGGAGCAAGGAACCTCATGGTGGAGCGTTTGCACTCATAATTTTTTATATTATTCAGTGATATAAAATCAACCAATCATCTCCACAGTAGACTGGAAGAGTACGAAATACAGCAGCCCAGTGTAGTACTACATGGCTAACCTGCACTATCAGCATATTTCTTGGTCTTCGTGCGACACCTAGCTCTAGTAATCCAGCAGCCCATATTGCTTCTCGCTCCTCGTCTCTCTCAAAGTGCGGCGCGCTGGCATTTTTGCCGTCTATTGACGTCGGCTAACTCATCACATGTTAGCAACATGCCAAGATCATTCTAAAAAAATATTGTTATGCCAAGAAGAGGAAGCGCTTTGACCAACGGACCAAATGAGACAGGCGTGCCGTGCCGTGAGGGGGTCCAGTTTCTCATTTTGAACTCATTTAGAACACTTGGTTTTGACTATTCATAAGATTTTATATAGGGACTAATGTATTCTTCGAGGATGCCTTTGACTATTGATAAGATCTTATATAATTTAAAAAATTTATCATTCGAAGATCCTTTCACGTTCCGTTTTCAAAAAAAGATCCTTTCACATACGTATTTGACTGTATGCTTTGAGCAACTTGCATCTCCTATACTGCTCCTGTTTGGATACTCTAACTTAACCAGAGGTTATACTAACTCATCCCTAACCCTGAACTAACTGTAGCCAAAGAGGTGTTTGGGTGACAGGGTTAGATTGACAATAAATGCACTTGATGGTGAGAGAAAAATGATTTTCCAGTGGGCCCAGTGAGAACTATCTCCAATTAGCACCTCTTGGGTGGGATATTTTTTTTGTGGGTTCGGTGCAACTTGCTCCAATTTAACCCTCATGCTTGGATACTTTATATTTCAGCCCCAACTAGCTCAAACTAACTCTATCCCATGGATCCAATTAGGGCCAAAGTTAGTCTTGGAAAACGCATTAAGCCCTATATACATGGACAGACGGAGTACATGATACTAGCAAATGCTCACCATTAGTAGTAGTTCATTGGTTGGTTTAAATTTTTGATTCAGTTGTTGTGCTGCTACCGCTAATATTCGCGTGTGGTTGTTTCTAGAGTAAAAAAAGGAGGTACTAGTACTTACTGTGGGAAAGGTGAAGTGATGGTTGCTTCGCCCGACCAACTTATTACTCTGGAAATATGGGAGTACCAGCGGATTCAAGGAACAGAGAAATGATGGTTGCTTCGTCCGAGCAACTTACTGTGGCTCTATGATTTGACTGCTCACTAGTCATTACTACTGCGGTGCAACGACCGGGGTGAATCTTTCCCTGCAGTTGTGCACTCAATATTGCTGCATGGCAGGTGGAGCCGGATGAAGGATGTCCCACATGTCGGCGAAACGAAGTTGAATTGTTTCTGGCATTGCTATCAATCCTTCAGTATTTATTTATATGTACACATAATTTTAATGAAATTGTACTGTGATGCTATGAAGGTTTCAACTTTGGTTCTCGCAGGAAAAAAAGGTTTTAACTTAGGATTCATGTGTCGTCTTGCCTCAAGATTATCTCGTTACAACATTCCATCAAATACAAACGGAACTATCATGGCTGCTAAGGCATCTCAATGGTTCACAGAGCAGCGCCAGTATTCACATCACAACTGAAGACAAAGTTGTGAGAAGGTGTACAAATAAAGAAAAATATATAATTGATCGATGTTGTTCGTAGGCATGGCTCCATTTCCTGGGCACAGTGTTCATTGCTTGGCAGCTAGTTTCACCCAGCTCTATAGCCAAAAAAGAGGTGTATGGAGGACACCACAATCCGATCATTTTGTGCAGCTCCACTAAAATCGAGCGGACCATCCCTGTTTGCAAAGATATCCAGTCAGTGTGATTACAATAATAGTGGAACTAGATGATGAAACATAACACACACAAATAGAAGCCGATCACCTCTGCGATCTCTCTTTAGGACTAACTACTTGTTGGAGAAGATTAGGCACGAAGATGGATGAGGAGGATAGCAAAACCAATCTCCCTTTCTGCAGTCCCACAGAAATGTAAAAACGTTACCCGTGTGACATTTTGGCGGAACTGCACAAAACACTCTTAAGAAAAAAGTGATTTGTGCAGTTCACCAAAAGGTCGCAATAGCAACGAGGTGAAAATGGATATCTCTGTTTGCAAAAGGAGGTAGAAAGGAAACAATTACTGCCCAATAACACGAGTTGAAGACACATACGTCGACAAAAAAGAAGCATATTCCATGTAATAAGGGAAAGATAGCAGCATGGTGGTTTATCAAAAATGGTTTGAGGACGCGATTGCAAGATGGAAATTACGCCGACCGAGATACGTTTTCAGCAAACAACTAAAGAAGATCCACATGCAACAACGTGGGAAGATGGGTAGTGCAGCAAGGCCGGAGGAAGCTGTACCTTAGGGTCGTCGGGATGTTACTAGGAGGGTGCCGGCGGCCGGGATCTGCCCATACTGCGGCAGCGGGCAAGTGGCGAAGGCCCTACCATGCCAGAGCTTGGTCAGAGAGAACGGCGGGTACTGCAAATAGGGACGTGCTGCCACAATGCCGTCGAACGGAGAAACGATGCACATCCTCCCTTTCCGCCAACGGACGGGATGCGGCTGGATCACTGACCAACGGTGAGAGAGAGAGGCCACCACCGCCTTGTGTGAGATGGTGTGACGAGAGACAAACCCCGGCAGGCAGGCTCCGTTCTATGTAGCGGAGCGGATTTTTCCATTTTCCCCCACGGGAATCTTTTTATATTCTATACGTGGCATTGAGGAATATATAACTTTATTTAATACTAACGCGTCAAGTCAAACATTGTTCCGTCTAGGTGTGGTACCCGACCCTCCTTCGTGTAAACAACCACTACACGCGTCAAATTATCACGTGGGCTGCCTTTTCGTATAGAAACGAACTCCACCATGTACCCGCGCGGGTGTGGCCGGGAAAGAGACATGAGTACGTGCGTCCTGCGTGCACCTCTTCTTTAGGTGCAGGTACGTACATGGGTGGGTGTGAGAGAGATGGTTTGTGCGAAACAGAGGCAATGTGTCGATGATATCTCAAACAAAAAAACGTAACATATGCAATGTGTGTGAAACAGAGTCATGGACATGAGATATCGATAGAATCGAAAACAGGGATGAAGTGTGTGGTTACGCGATCGATAAAGGGTGCCATCGAATTTGTGTTTGCCCACGTCAAAAGATACAGGGCGGCTGGCCTACTGGAATTTGAGAGGGCAGAGGTGCAGTTTTTCTCTGTGGCATGGATACCTACCTACAACATTCGACTATCGGTGTGTGTGTGTGGGGGGGGGGAGGGGGCAGAGACCGATCGACTAGTATATGTGTGGGGAAGGAGAGAGACCTAGCTATGTATTGAGGGAGAACGATCGACATCCATGGATATGTGTAGCAGAGGAATAAGGTTGGGAGAAAGACAAAGGTGGACTGTCGGAGGGTTGTTGGTGGAGTGGCGTCTCGCAAATGGTGGGAGAGGCCTGCTAGACAAACGGAGGGTACGAGTGCAATATCAATAATAGAGGGTGGGGGATGTCTGTCTGTCTATGCACGTGCGTGTGAGAGACGGGTCGGGAGGTATGCAAGGATGATGAGGGGAGACGATATGGTTGTGGCAAGCATACGTAACTACATAGGAAGATCAATTGTCGTGTGTCCGAGAAAGGGAGAGACATAACTAGTGAGGTAAATGTATCGGTGCGTGGGGAAAACGAATTATAGTCGACCTAGATATATGTAGGGAGATCGGTACATATACATGCATGCATGTGTTAGAAGCAAATAAGGTTTGGAGAGACAGACAAGGGGAGAGGGGTGCGGCTAGGAGGTGGTGCGGGAGGCCTACCATGTCGAGGGGGGAGGAGTGTGCGAGTATGAGATCAATGAAAAGAGGGGTGGGAGTGTGCACCTGCGTGGAACCGTATTGGACATAGGGGGCATGGACGGTGAGAAGAGAAGAGGGGAAGTATGTGTTTGTGGTAGTCACACTTGGCTAGAGAGGTATATCGACCGGTGTGTGCCGAAAAGAAGGAGCCGGGGGCCCACACACACCGCGGGTGAACGACCTAAAGAGAAATAATGAACGTGCGCGATGGAGGGGACGCTGAGGGAGGGTGAGAGGGGGGCAGGCGTGTGCATGCACGATAGAAAGTTAGCGCTAGCTAGCTACAAAGAGAAGAGGATCATGAAGGTGTAAAAGACGAACAAAGATCATAATTCATTATAAAAAAGTGGATATGAATACTTGAAGAAGGTATCATAATGTAGAACATTGATTATAATTTGGGCTAATGTGTGGCTTTTGCAGCTCAGGGCTAAATACTTGGCCTAATGTAGGGGGCGGGCACTATACTTTGTGTGATAAACGCGGTGTACGTATGGAACATGGTTTAGATTATGAATATATAGTTAGTACATCAAATGTACTATTATTTGGAATCAACATCAAGTGTATTCAAAAAATTGAATTCGAGTTCATATAGTACACGTATTTCATATCTATCTCTATAGTAATCATGTGGTGTGTTGTTAAGGTAATACACGAATGATGGTTGAAGTTGGCAACAATCATGATTGTAGATTCTTATTGAAATTGAGAAATGAATTCAAATTCAGTTTGAATTGCAGCGGTAGTATAAACATTTGGAATGCACTAAAATGTTGGTATGAGTCGGTTACATGCATTATACAGCCAGCGAAAAAATTTAATTGGACATAACATGTTGGTATAAGTAGCTTTGAATAGCATTTGTATAGTAAAACGGGACAAGACTCTCTCTTTGTGTGGTGTGAATAGTTTTTTTTTGTTTTTTTCGTTGAGGGAAGTGCTGATTGATTTGGTATGTACAAGTACAATATTACACGTTAGGCTTGTCCATAAAATTCAACCCACGCCTTGTTATCGTGCTCCCAAAACTGGCGCCTTCACAATCCGTGCCTTGCTATCCCAAAATTACAACGCGCGCAAAAACACCCTTCAGCTGCCAAATCCCGACACACAAAATCCCCATTCTAACCCTGAGCCGAAAGGGTCGCTAGTTCAAATCGGTGGGGGCCTTTTGTAACACACCCTACATTTTGGACAAGTGCGTCCCTAAGTCATGGTTCCCCCCTCCCATCGCCTCCTTTTCGCCATTCGAAATTCCAGGCCGCCATAACCTCTCCGCTCCAGCCGCGAAACCCCACCCTCCTCCGTCTGCCACCTCACCGCTGCCCAGCCGGAGCCTCTTGCCCGACGACGTCGTCCACCGCAACAGCTCGATGTCCCTCATCCACCTCCCCGGATGAGGATCCGTCGTCCATCTCGTCGTCCCGCCGGTTCAGCCGGCCCGTCCTACAGCTCCATGGAGCTGCTCCAATGATCGCCTCGTCTATCACGGTTACTCCATCCCCACAACGCCGCCTTAACCTGCTCCACCGGAATCGCAGCATCCTCACCGACTCCTCGGACGAAGCCGAGGCCTACTCGGCGCCACCAAAGAGGTTGTACACTCATCGCATCGCACCTTCTCCTTAACTCGACCTCCCGGCGCCGACGGTGCTCCATCCCGCACCCCCATGGAGCGGCTACCTCGAAGCCGGCGCCGTGGGCGACATCTCCATGGCGGCTCTCCCCCAGTGTGAGGCCCCTTCGGGGGCGGCGTCCATACCAGCCGGATATGCTGCTGCTGCTCCGGCTCTTGCTCGCTCACTCACGCTGCTGCTGTTGCGCTCCCCCTCGCTCGTGCTGCTGATCTGCTCCGATTTAGCTACGCTTCTGTCGACTAAATCGACTTTTGCGTCAGCCGATTTTCAGGGGGTGGGGGGGCTCGCCGGAGTTAAGGAAGAACCACCCGCAGCGGGGAGGGGGATCGCCGGAGAGGTATCCCACTATCTATCTTAGGGTTCAGGATGGGGGCGGTGGTCGCCGGCGGTGGGGGGCGCGGTGGGGGGGCGGTGGCGTGGGGATCACCGGCGAAAAATCTCGGCGCGGGGGGGGGGGGGCTAGAGGGCTGGCCGGGGCGGCGGACTGGCGGTGGGGAGTAGTTTTGGGGTGGCGGCGGACCGGCGGTGGGGAGTTGTTTCGGGGTGGCGAGGCGGCGCGGGGCCCGGCGGTTCAGCCGGCGGTGGCCCGCAGCTCAGGGGGTGCAGGTTAAAGATGAACTGCAGGCCCTCACTAAACTACATGTCAAGTGCCTCTCTACTACCATTGCATTCAGTTTCGACACTAACATGCAGATTCCACAGTAAATTTCAGTTTCGACAGTTAAGTTCAGAGTCAATAGTTTTTACCTCATCTTTTGTAGTCAGGTGGTTTTTGGTGATGTAAATTTTACATCTATTTTTACATCATCTATTGGAGATGCTATTAGAATCCCACTTGAGATTAACGATGTCTGTCTTGTGCTGCTTCAGCCTTGACGTCTTACGGCTCACCGGAGCTGCTCCAACGACGGAACGATCCATCACAATAGAGCAGTGCCCTGGACGCCGTCTACAGATTCCTTAGATCTTCCTCCACACCTCTGACAGCCACCTCTGTCTCAACTTCTTCAGCGACCAACCCAATGATGCTGAGGTCGACACGGCTACGGCAAAGAGATTGTACACTTGTCGCATCACTTATTACTCTAAATTCATGTCAATCCATTAGGGCTATTGTGGTTCAACGGAAAAACATAGCAATAGGAAATTTTCCTATGGCACTCTACTATTCAATTATTCATGCATTTTGTTGAAAGGAATGGAGCAAAACATCCACCTGGACCTACTTTTCAAAATCCTATGCATGAAAACAAGATCAAGTGCATTAGTGGTAGAATAACATTCTAACTGTACACGCTTTCATATGGTTTCACTTTATTGATGTTCAAACTTGAGTTCTAAATTAGTTGTGGGGCGCATATCGAGGCAGCAATGAATAGTATCTCTGTCTAAGATCTCGTTCACCTAGGGTATGCCTATGTTGTTCATCTTGGGTCAGAAACAAATAGTAAAGCAATCATCATCTATTTTTTATTAAATTAAAGCAATTATCAGCCTGCTATCATTATTTTTGGATCCATCCACTGGTTGTTACCATTACTCTAGATTTCTGCATGCTCTCCTTATATAATCTCACTATATTTTTTTGTATGCATGTCAGATATTGTACACAGTCATGCTGAACATGTAGACAAAAAGAGAAGAGTTTTGCGCGGCAATACAATGTCATGCAGACATCGATCACTAGTGGGTTCAATGGCAAACCCTCCTCCCCCCTCTCCAGATTGTAATCCAGAGGAAGACATCTGTTCTGAGGCGGATTCAGACGCAGCTGGCCACTCCTATTTACCCCCAAGGTGTTTGCTCTAACTTGGCATGATGATGTTAGTCATATCTTGCATATGTTGCCTTGCAGTGCCTACTTTCGACATCATATATGTCATCTGCTTAGTTTAGACATGTTCTGTAATGCCACCTGTTTAGTTTCAATATCATATATGGGAATTATGCAGTCTCATGTCTTTCAGCCTGCCATAATATATGTGTAATGTGCAATGACATCCTGTTTAACCAGGTATCATATATTTTAATGATATCTTGCCCATCCTTTTCTTCATTACATTTCCATTTGTCGACAATGTTTGTACATTAAACTACTCTTCCTATGAATCAGCCATTTGAGTGGGTGATGGAAAAATCTGGAGTGAAAACAAGGCCTTCAGAGCAGACACTGCTACCTGTTGAAGCAGATCTCTTGCTGGGTCTCGATAGCTCCTCAGAGATGGATTCAGAGACAGATGACCAGTCCTATTCCCCCACCGAGGTGTATGCTCTAACTTGGCACGGTTATACTGGTCATATCATGCATATGTGACGCCCGAATAATTATGCTACAGTAATCCTCTGCAAATTATGCCATGCCATCACTTTTACTGTTGCTAAATCCCGCTTAGATTCAATCTGCTTCAAATTCAAATACAAATACTAAGTGAAATCCAAAACTTTACAAACTTGAAAACTAAAATGTTGATCATGTGAAAAATATTCACTTTTTAATATTGATGGTGAACCAACATTTTGCGAAGTGGTTTGATGCCCTAATCTAAATAAAACATAAAGCTAAAAAAATAAAAGGGATATAAAAGGTAAAGGAGAGAGCCCCCTTTGTTCCCTGGCCTACTAGAGCCGGCCCAGCCCAACCCCCACACCCACGGTCGATCCCCTCCCCTCACTGTGCCTCCGACCCCGTCGCTACAGGGGCAAGTCCCTGCCGAATCACCTCGCCGGTGATGCCCCGAGGGGATAAGGCCGAGCCCCCTTGGCCTCGTCAGCTTCCTCCCCCTTTCGCCCAAAATATCTCCACCTTGCTCTCTCTCTCTCGCCCGCGCCCCTCCTTAGATCCCCTTTCACCCGAGCGCCCTTGTGGTCGCCGACGTGCACCACCACGGCGATCGGCACCCCCGCGCCCTCCTGTCGAGTCCAAGAGCCCCTCTGCCGTTCGCCTCGTCGACCTGGACCATCGGTTCGAGCCCAACGCCCGTGCAACGACGACAAGGCCGACTTCTTCTTCCTCGGACCCTGCCCCCGTCTACGACGAACCCGGCGCCTGCAAGGCTCCCCGAGCCTGCTGCCACCCCCCTCCTGCACCACTGTGAGCTCCTTCACGTTTTCCCCTGCTCCCTACATCGATAGCTCTCCCTTGCCGCCATTGCCATGCGAGCCGAAGCTCATCGCCGCTCGAGCACGTTTCCGACGATGCTCCGGTGACCCATTGGTCACTTGCATGCGCCCAACCGCTTGGATAGCTCGAGTAGAAGCCGTAGATGCCGCGCTCCGACCACGATGTCTCCAACGCCGTCCGAGCTCCGGCCAGCTCCTGCTCCTCTCTCCTGCTGCACTTGCTGCTTCCTGCTGCTTCTTGCACTGCTTCTGCCACTGCCGCACTACTCTGCTTGCTGCTTACTGGCCGCCACCCCCTGGTCGGCCGCCTCTGCCCGCACACGCCTCGCCTCTGCTTGATGTCACGACGCGCACGCGTGCTCCCCTGCCACCCGCAGCTGTTGCGCGCCGCCCCGTCCTCCCGCCTCCACACGTCGGTGGCCGCCCTCGCTCGGCTCGGGCTGCGACCCGCTCTCCCTCTCTGCTCGCTGGCCGGCCTCCTCGCCGCGGCCGGCGCCCTCCCCTGGCCGCACCGTGGCTACGGCCCCGGCTCTGCCCTCCGTCGCCTCCGTGTGGGTGCGCAGACGCCCGCACCCGATAACGCCTGCGCTCGCTAAAGGCCAATGGGCCCCCTTTCCTGTAAAAAATATAGATTAAAAAATGAATAAAAACAATATTTTAATTAATTAATTAATAGGTCAATTAGTTAACTGAAACCTAATTAGTCTAATTAATTTTGTTAGTTAGTTAAACAGCCTATGATAGCGGGCCCCACCCCTTGTTGACCAGTCAAACGTTGACTGGTCAACTGGGACCCCCTGGCCCACCTGTCAGCCACTGGGTGCACTTTTGTGTACCATGTGCTGGGTGCCCCTAGCATTTTAACAATTATTTTTGAATTAAGAGTAATTTCATAATATTGTTTAAATCTTTGGAAAATCTTAGAAAATTATCCGTAGCTCGGATGATAATACTTTGTACATGAAAGTTGTTCAGAACGACGAGGCGAATCCGAATACGCTCTCCGTTAATCTGTCACGTTCCCCTAGCATAGCGAACTTGTAACCTTTCCCCTCTGTTTCATTTGTCCGGAAATGCCAAATTTCGGGAAAGCATTCCCGGATATTATCCCCCTTCGCCGGTATCGTGTAGCACCGCGTTAGGACACCCCTAGCGCTGCTTGTTGCCTTTTCATGCTTAGTATTGCACTTGTTTGCTCTGTATTTATTGTTTCTTCCCCCTCTTCTCTCCGGTAGACCCTGAGACCACTGCTGATGTCCCTGTGATCGACTACGTTGATGACGACCCTTCTTCCCTTTCAGCGGAGCTTCCAGGCAAGAACCCCCTTTGATCATCCCGATATCGCCCATTCCATTCTCTCATGCTTGCATTAGATTATGCTACTGTAGTTGATTGCTCCTATTCTGATGCATAGCCTGCTTTTGTAACCTGATCATTGTTACCTACCTGCTTATCCTAAACTGCTTAGTATAGGTTGGTTAGTGACCCATCAGTGACCCCCACCTTGTCCTTGTTGCCCCTGCTTCATCATCGACAACTCGATCAACGTGATCGACGACCAGAGCCCGACACCTCACATCACATCACGCCCCTTTTGTTGCTCGACTCTGCAGAGCTACTATCGAGTGCCGAGGGTGAGACCTCGCAACGCACTCCCGATGACAACTATGTAGTGTAGCTATTTGGTCGTGGTCAATGAGGGTGGTTCCTCCTTCACCACTCCCGATACGGCTCCGTCATGCAACCCCTCAAGTGTGAACCTCGAGGGTGGTTCCTCTTACGTTCTCCTTGATGATTACATTGAGTGGAATTCACCGGGGGTGATTCCTTGGGTTTTCTCCTTGATGTTTGGACACACGGTTACCCATACTTTACTTGAGACCATTGTTGAAGACGGGTCGGCCCTTAGGGGTACCCGCGAGTTGATGTGAAAGTCGGGCGGGCCCGTGGAGCACCCCGCGAGTTTTCTACATGGCACGGTCGGGCAGTTTGGGCCCTTGCCGTAAGTCCATGAGACGGGGCGACGGGGTCACATTATCGTGAGTCTCTGCTCGTCTCCGCGAGCCCCCAATGCACTAACAGCTTTGGGTATTTGTTCTGAGTTGGCCTCTGGCCTTTACGCACTAACCACCACGTGAGAATAGTTATGGGCCTCGACGTCGCAGTATCAGCCAAAGCTTTGTCAGACGTCCAGTTCAGCATTGTGGCCGGGCCGGATCGTGCCATCCACTTCACGGGTGGTGCTGGTATCCCCTTGTGCACAATGACACAGAGTGCAACGGGCGATGGGCCCTGACCTCGGAGTGCTTAGGATGTAGACCAACGGGGACCTCTCTGCTGAGCCTAGGTAGGGCTGTGACGTGTTGATCTTCCGAGGCCGGGCATTGATCCCAGAAAGGTGTGTCCGGCCAGAGTGATCGAGCGTGTTGGGTAAGGTGGTGCACCCCTGCAGGGAATTTATATATTCGAATACCGTGTCCACGGTAATGGACGTTCATACTTGTATCCTGATCTATTACAACTAGAACTGGTTACTTGAGACATGTGATGGACATGTGGCTCCGAGATTGCTTTCTCGCAGGGAGACGAGGAAGGATCTCTGGGCGTTATTGTTACAACATGCTTGTTAATTATAAACTGCTACTCTTTACTCTTCTACATGTTGCAAGATGCTTGGAGCTGCTTGAAGATGCTAGTCTTTGATAGGCTAGGCTTTCCCCTCTATTCTGGCATTCTGCAGTTCAGTCCACAGATACGGCCCTTCCATTTGATACCAATGCATAATTAGTATAGATCTGAGGCTTGCGAGTACTTTGGATGAGTACTCACTGTTGCTTTGCTACCTCTTTTCCCTCTTCTTCCTTCTTTCCGGTTGTTGCAACCAGATGGCGGATCCCTGGAGCCAGATGCCACCGCCGACGAATACTGCTACTTGGAGACCGCCGACGACCAGGAGTAGTTAGGAGGCCCCAGGCAGGAGGCCTTGCCTCTTCAATTTTGTTGCTTTTGTCCTAGCCTTCTTAAGGCATCCTTGATTAACTTATGTCTGTACTCAGATATTGTTGCTTCTAGTGACGCTTGTTTATCGAGCTATGTATTCGAGCCCTCAAGGCCCCTGGCTTGTAATATAAAGCTTGTTTTATTTTAATTTGTGTCTAGAGTTGTGTTGTGATATCTTCCCGTGAGTCCCTGATCTTGGTCGTACACATTTGCGTGCATGATTAGTGTACAGTCGAATCGGGGGCGTCACAAGGTGGTATCAGAGCCGACTGCCTGTAGGAATCCCCTTTCCAACTCCTTGGCCAAAGTTGAGTCTAGTTCTTGAAAAACTATTTTACTAACATGGCTGTGTGGCTTACGGGCCGATGTCGCCATTGGGTGGTATTAGAATCTTTTACTCCTTGTCTATACTCTGGGATTCTGATCTCTCTTCTATCCGGGATAAATGATTTTGTTAACTCTAACTCTAAGTTCTCGTAATTACTTTCTCCCGGAGAGCCCCTCACCCCTGATGATTGCTTGGTGCACCAACAAATTCTGAAGATACTCTTCGATGTTTTACCGAGACCCTTGTACCCTTCGCTGTTGCGATCCCTACGACCGATAAATCCTTATGAGTAACTACCTACCTTGTCGTTCATACATTCATCCCCAGTTGCTCTTATTATTGCAAGATGCCCCGAATTACTCTCTGCTGTCCCGAGAATCCGTTGAGCCTACTGCCTTGCAGTTCTTTGCCACATGAATACCCCTACGGATAATTACTCACGCTTGCCGAGTATCCGTTTATCCACAGTTGTTCATGTGTTTCACATATTTCTTTGCAAGGCTATTCGATCTTCCGAAAATCCTCAGTAGCCTATTACTCTTGTTCATCCTGACCTGCTTACATTATGGTTACTTCCATATGTCTACCAAAGTTCATTAGCATCATTTGTCATCGTAATTTCGAGCATTTGATTCGTTTTGTTTGTGAATGCTCGTGATCATCAGTCCGAATTAGAATTCTTACTTTCGGCTCAGATGTCACCCCGGACATGAGCTGGTGTTCGACAAATCAAACCTTGATTGATTGTCGATCTATCTCTATTCAACTTACTTGTATTCGATCAGAGTCTCTGCTTCTGATCCACCGTTTTGGAAATCATAATTCCTTTGCATTTGAGCTTTGAATTAGTCAGTTGTTTCTATAATCTGATATCCTTGCATTCTTTCTTCTTATGGGTGAGTACCGATACTCACATCAGATCCCTTGTGGACCACAAGGTCCTTTGTTAGATTTTATCCGACAACGTCCTTCATACTCAATCACCTTGTGAGCTTTTCCTCAGATACATAATGCCTTTGGTAAATTGTATCCTCTGCTTCCTCAATCATGCTCTACTTTCGAGCTTGAGTTATTCACTCGTGAAGTTTGTGGTCTATGTTCATAAGATGCCCTAGTGGGTTGAACCTATGCCTTCCCTAATCTGTGTGAATCCGAAGATTATGCGAGTTATATCTACTGACGTTTCTCGGATAAATTTTGACCTCTTCAACGTCGTCGAAGACGAGAAGTAAATGGAAGGTTATGCGTTGATGAAGTGGGAGTCGACCTTGTACTTTGTGTTCATGCCCATGGACACGATGTAGATCCTATCATGGAAGCTTCTTGTAATAAAAACTATTTCCTTGATATAATATCATCCGGTATCTGTGAATTGGTCCTTTGCAATCGTGGTTTCGACCATATTGTTCTTCTTTGATCCCATTTCTCGGACAAGTTAAGTACTTGTCTTCTGCAGATCTTTTCACCTGTCCAACCTCTATCATATTCTACCTTCGAGTATTACCCTCTGGTATCTCCAGAATATCACGGAACTACATAACTTCTTATGAGTTCTTCATTTACTATTATTTCTCACCGATTCCAATTCTCCGCGGGTTCTGAGTTGTTAGCCACTCGAGAACACCGATAACTGATTCGAATCTACACTTGCCTTTCCATTGTTTTGTTTTACCTTTCTTGTAGCCTAACATATCTGAGGAGTGATAATTCCCTGCTTATGTAAACGCCTCGGTGTACAACTCGGACAGTAAGACTCTGTTACTATTGTGGGTGATATTCCGGTAACCACCGATGGACGAGAACTTTCCCTATTGGTCCGCCTTGTTTAACGATCAGGAAAATAGTTCTCTTCGTCCCCGCCCTTGGTACCAACGTTGTTGCCGACATAACTAACAGTCTATGCTCTGACATGCCTTGCTATCAGCACCCTTCCAACTTTTAACCCACAGTTCCACAGGCTCGAAACCTGACTCTCCTATACATCCCTGTTTTCTAAGTTATCCCTCGCGCTTGGCTTCGTATGTAATACGCGAGCCATCTTCCTTGTGATCTGTTCTGGTATCAGATGCAATATTTATTCTCGATGCTCTGAGCCCCTTTCACACTCTGTTTCATGCAATGGACGGTTGCCTACCCGCTTGAAGCTTCTTATTGCACCTACTTCCCTTGCTCTCGATGACTTTCTTGAATTTCAACCTGAGAGATGCATCTATGCCATGTTCACTGAGATAGCCCCTGAGGTACCTATCTTGTGTTGAGCTCCGTCCTTACCGAGTATTTCCCCCTTACTCCACGCCTTAAATCTCGGGACGAGATTTCTTGTAGTGGAGGAGAATTGTGACGCCTGGATAATTATGCTACAGTAATCCCCTGCTAATTAAGCCATGTCATCGCTTTTACTGTTGCTAAATCCCGCTTAGATTCAATCTGGTTCAAATTCAAATTCAAATACTAAGTGAAATCCAAAAGTTTACAAACTTGAAAACTAAAATGTTGATCATGTGACAAATATTCACTTCTTAATATTGATGGTGAACCAACATTTTGCAAAGTGGTTTGATGCCCTAATCTAAATAAAACATAAAGCTAAAAAATAAATAAAAGGGAAATAAAAGGTAAAGGAGAGAGCCCCCTTTGTTCCCTGGCCTACTAGAGCCGGCCCAGCCCAACCCCCACACCCGCGATCGATCCCCTCCCCTCACTATACCTCCGACCCCGTTGCTACAGGGGTAAGTCCCCGCCGGATCACCTCGCCGGTGATGCCCTGAGGGGATAAGGTCGATCCCCCTCGGCCTCGTCAGCTTCCTCCCCCTCTCGCCCGAAATATCTCCACCTCGCTCTCTCTCTCGCCCGCGCACCCACCTCAGATCCCCTTTCACCCGAGCGCCCTTGTGGTCGCCGGCGTGCACCACCACGGCGATCGGCACCCCCACGCCCTCCTGCCGAGTGCAGGAGCCCCTGTGCCATTCGCCTCATCGACCTCGACCATCGGTTCGAGCCCAACGCCCAAGCAACGACGACAAGGCCGACTTCTTCTTCCTCGGACCCCGTCGCCGTCTACGATGAACCCGGCGCCTGCAAGCCTCCCCGAGCCCGCTACCACCCCCCTACAGCACCACTGTGAGTTCCTTCATGTTTCCCCCTGCTCCCTACGTCGATAGCTCTTCTTAGCCGCCATTGCCATGCGAGCCGAAGCTCATCGCCGCTCGAGCACATTTCCGGCGATGCTCCGGTGACCCAATGGTCACTTGCATGCGCCCAACCGCTTGGATAGCTCGAGTAGAAGACGTAGATGCCACGCTCCGACCACGCTGTCTCCAAAGTCGTCCGAGCTCCGGCCAGCTGCTGCTCCTCTCTGCTGCCGCACTTGCTGCTTCTTGCGATGCTTCTGCCACTGCCGCACTACTCTGATTGCTGCTTACCGGCCGCCACCCCTGGTCGGCCACCTCTGCCCGCACACGCCTCGCCTCGCTTGCTGTCGCGACGCGCACGCGTGCTCCCCTGCCGCCCGCAGCTATTGCACGCCGCCCCGTCCTCCCGCCTCCACACGCCGGCGGCCGCCCTCGCTCGGCTCCGGCTGCGACACGCTCTCCCCCTCTACTCGCTGGCCGGCCTCCTCGCCGCGGCCGGCGCCCTCCCCTGGCCATGCCTGGCTACGGCCCCGGTTGCGCCCTCCGTCGCCTTTGTGCGGGTGCGTGGACGCCCACACCCGATAACGCCCGCGCTAGCTAAAGGCCTATGGGCCACTTACACATGGGGCCAGCCCCCTTTCCTGTAAAAAAAGATAGATTAAAGAAATGAATAAAAATAATAATTAAATTAATTAATTAATAGGTCAATTAGTTAACTGAAACCTAATTAGTCTAATTATCTGTTAGTTAGTTAAACAGCATATGACAGCGGGCCCCACCCCCTGTTGACCAGTCAAACATTGACTGGTCAACTGGGACCCCCTGGCCCACCTGTCAGCCACTGGGTGCTCTTTTGTGTACCATGTGCTGGGTGCCCCTAGCATTTTAAAAATTATTTTCGAATTAAGAGTAATTTCATAATATTGTTTAAATCTTTCGGAAATCTTAGGAAATTATCCGTAGCTCGAATGAAAATACTTTGTACATGAAAGTTGCTCAGAACGATGAGGCGAATCCGAATACGCTCTCCGTTAATCTGTCGCGTTCCCCTAGCATAGCGAACCTGTAACCTTTCCCCTCTGTTTCATCTGTCCAGAAATGCCAAACTTCGGGAAAGCATTCCCGGATATTATCCCCCTTCGCCGGTATCGTGTAGCACCGCGTTAGAACACCCCTAGCGCTACTTGTTGCCTTTTCATGCTTAGTATTGCACTTGTTTGCTCTGTATTTATTGTTTCTTCCCCCTCTTCTCTCTAGTAGACCCCGAGACCGCTGTTGATGTCCCTGTGATCGACTACGTCGACGACGACCCTTCTTCCCTTCCGGCGGAGCTTCCAGGCAAGCCCCCCCTTTGATCATCCCGATATCGCCCATTCCATTCTCTCATGATTGCATTAGATTATGCTTCTGTAATTGATTGCTCCTACTCTGATGCATAGCCTGCTTTTGTAACCTGCTCATTGTTACCTACATGCTTATCCTAAACTAATTAGTATAGGTTGGTTAGTGACCCATCAGTGACCCCCACATTGTCCTTGTTGCCCCTGCTTCATCATCGACGACTCGACCAACGTGATTGACGACCAGAGCCCGACACCTCACATCACATCACGCCCCTTTTGTTGCTCGACTCTGCAGAGCTACTATCGAGTGCCAAGGGTGAGACCTCACAACGCACTCCCGATGACAACTCTCTAGTGTAGCTATTTGGTCGTGGTCAATGAGGGTGGTTCCTCCTTCACCACTCCCGATACGGCTCTGTCGTGCAACCCCTCAAGTGTGAACCTCGAGGGTGTTTCCTCTTATGTTCACCTTGATGATTACATTGAGTGGAATTCATCGGGGGTGATTCCTTGGGTTTTCCCCTTGATGTTTGGACACACGGTTACCCGTACTTTACTTGAGACCATTGTTGAAGTCGGGTCGGCCCTGAGGGGTACCCGCGAGTTGATGTGAAAGTCGGGCGGGCCCGTGGAGCACCCGCGAGTTTTCTACATGGCAGGGCCGGGCAGTCTGGGCCCTTGCCGTAAGTCCATGAGACGGGGCGACGGTGTCAGATTATCGTGAGTCTCTGCTCGTCTCCGCGAGCCCCCAATGCACTAACAGCTTTGGGTATTTGTTCTGAGTTGGCCTTTGACCTTTACGCAATAACCACCACGTGAGAATAGTTATGGGCCTCGACGTCGCAGTATCAGCCGAAGCTTTGGCAGACGTCCAGTTCAGCATTGTGGCCGGACCGGATCGTCCCATCCACTTCATGGGTGGTGCTTGTATCCCCTTGTGCACAACGACCCGGAGTGCAATGGGCGATGGGCCCAGACCCCAGAGTGCTTAGGATGTAGACCGCCGGGGACCTCTCTGCTGAGCCTAGGTAGGGCTGCGACGTGTTGATCTTCCGAGGTCGGGCATTGACCCCAGAAAGGTGTGTCCGGCCAGAGTGATCGAGCGTGTTGGGTAACATGGTGCACCCCTACAGGGAAGTTATATATTCGAATACCGTGTCCACGGTAATGGACGTTCAGACTTGTATCCTGATCTATTACAACTAGAACTGGTTACTTGAGACATGTGATGGATATGTGGCTCCGAGATTGCTTTCTCGCAGGGAGACGAGGAAGGATCTCTGGGCATTATTGTTACAACATGCTTGTTAATTATAAACTGCTACTCTTTACTCTTCTACATGCTAGAAGATGCTTGGAGCTGCTTGAAGATGCTAGTCTTTGATAGCCTAGGCTTTCCCCTCTATTCTGGCATTCTGCAGTTCAGTCCACAGATACAGCCCTTCCATTTGATACCAATGCATACTTAGTATAGATCTGAGGCTTGCGAGTACTTTGGATGAGTACTCACAGTTGTGTTGCTACCCCTTTTCCCTCTTCTTCCTTCTTTCCGGATGTTGCAACCAGATGGTGGATCCCTGGAGCCAGATGCCACCACCGACGGATACTGCTACTTGGAGACCGCCGACGACCAGGAGTAGTTAGGAGGTCCCAGGCTGGAGGCCTTGCCTCTTCGATCGTGTTGCTTTTGTCCTAGCCTTCTTAAGGCATCCTTGATTAACTTATGTCTGTACTCAGATATTGTTGCTTCCCCTGACGCTTGTGTATCGAGCTATGTATTCGAGCCCTCGAGGCGCCTGGCTTGTAATATAAAGCTTGTTTTATTTTAATTTGTGTCTAGAGTTGTGTTGTGATATCTTCCCGTGAGTCCCTGATCTTGGTCGTACACATTTGCCTGCATGATTAGTGTAGGGTCGAATCGGGGGCGCCACACATATGGTGTCTTGCATTGTGTAGTTTAGACATCATATACACAATATTCAACACCATGTTCTTAGTTCAGACATCATATATGCGAATGCCCTCTACTTAGCATATAAATCACATATGTGAATTAAATCGTGCGATCCTGATTACTTAGATAACATGTATGTGAATTATGTCATGCGATCCTATTTAGTTAGTCATCATATCTTTGAATTATGTTATGCTATGCTATCCAGTTTAGATAGACATCATATATGTGAAATTATGTCATGCTATCTATTTTAGTTAAACAATATACATGTCAACTATTTCATGCCCTCTTTTTTCCACACTATCTATTGCATCTGTCTCTCATACAATGTCTGTACATTCAACTATGTTTCCTATTTATCAGCGATTTGAATTGGAGCGGGTGATGGCAGTATCTAGCGGAGTAAAAACACGGTCTTCAAATAAAACAGTGCTACCTCTTGGTGGAGATAGCACCCCGGTTGTACATGCACGAGAACCAGCCCTACCACATAATCCAGACTCTCGCAGATTTTACCCCTACTACGATGGACAGAGAACCAGCTTCACCAAATCTAACCCCAACCCCAGCAGATAATAACCCAGTTCCTGTTGACACAGCACCATCTCCACCACAGAGCTCCCAAACAAGAGCAGTTAGTAAGGCAGCTGCAGTGCCCAAAGCGCCAGTACTACCACGGCGAACCCCAACTCCACCAGTTAGTACACATATTCCTGTGGAGGAAGCACAACCAGCCATTCATAGTTTAGCATCTATCGCATTTGATGTTCTTAAATCCTATTTGCGTATCTTCCCATCATGGAAATATTATACTGAAGATGAAGGAAAATGCCAGTTGCAGGTGTTTGTCCAGGAGTTATGTGTAAGTAATGTTATTCATGGCAATTACTTTGCTTTGTGCCATACATTCTACCTCCATGATGGTTATAATACAGCAAATTTTCCCATTTTTCTCTATAGAGAAGAACCGATTTGGAAACTCAGGATGAGGTAACATGTGCTAATACCTCTGCTAACTTCAAGAATGCTTGGCGGCAGTATCGGAATTACCTGAAGAAAACATACTTCACTAGCAAAGAAACTCATCAAATTCCCTTACGTTCTCCTGAGACACATTTAGGAACGCCTTGTTCTGTACTGGTCCCGAACCAAGAATGTGGTAAGGTCTATGAGCTCATTTTATTTTAAGTACTATATGCTTGTGTCTTACTGTATTCTGTTCATGTAGAACAAGTGCTTAAACCTAAAGAACAACTGTTCTCATTTAAGATTCCATTGCTATCGTGCATACTACTTTGCTCTTGTATCACTGTATTTACTCATACAAACTTATTTTTAAATTGAACGATCCAATGGAAACTCCAATGGCACAACAGGTATGTTTACGCATGTTTCTTTAACAGGTTTGCTCTTATAAATAGCTCTGTTGATTTCAATTTCAATTGTGTATACAGTTGACTTCTCATATCATGCACATTACTAGCATCACAATAGGGCCAATAGTGTTGTGGTACATGTAGACCCGTGGTACCCATCTGAAATCTTGTTGTGCCATGTAGTTTCCCACGCTTTGTATTCTTTCAGTGCTGCTTTGTCTTTAACTGATATGATTTGAACCATGTCTCTATTTTGATTTGGCAAGACAATGCAGTGACCATAGGACATAGATTTATGTTTGTTTGATGCTTTTATAATGTACTACTTGGCAATAGAAGACTTGGTAGTTTAATCTTGTCCACCTTACTAATGAACTGGTTCACCGAAATGAGTTTTTATATACTAGTACATGCTAAACATGTTATGTGTCTGCTTGTTTCTTCTTTTAGAATGCTGACAGAATATTGGGGAACAGTGCCTTATTAACCAACGGTAAAGGAAGTAATGCAGATAAGGTTCAGGATAGTGAGACATCCTTGTTGGTCTCCAACAAAGCTGATAAAACAGCTAAGGAAAACTATCTTGAAGACAGTGAGACAACCCAAAGTCCTGTCTTGGCTTAGTGTTCGAGTTACTGGCCACTACCGCTCGCACAAGCTATTCAAACTCACTGTCTAAATCAATTCGGTTTCTTGAGTCTCAACTACAAGCTGAAAGATATTGATCAGCTGTGCTGCGACAAGAAGCGGAAGGACTGCGGAAGTCCCTGGAGCATTCAGATGCAAACTTTCTGGTGCAACAGCAAGCGTTGGAGGATTTTAGCGCCAAACATGACAAAGTTAATAAGCTTGCTAAGCTTATTGCCAGCATGGTGGATACCCAGGATAACGTTTCTTGAGCTCTTCTGAAGTTGTTTCAGTTATGGACTTGTTTTGCTGCAGCGTTTATTTGCACTGGTGGCCAATTTTGACGGCCAATGTATGTAACATGTGTAATATGCTGCTTTGTTCCCTATATTTGCACTGGTGGCGAACTTTGATGCCCAGTGGATGTAATATGTGTAATAGCTGTAATAGGCTAGCATTAGTTCCTTGTTTATTTATTTCCTTATTGTCTTGTTTAGTTGTTTGCTTGCAGTCACTACAGTTCTTTTTCCGCGTTTTTCTAGTGGCCACAATAATCATGGCAACACACGGACTGTTGTAACCATGGGCCTCCTGCGGGACGTAGGATCCATGGGCCTTCTACGGGTCATATGATCCATGGGCCCTGTACGAGCCGTATGATCCATCGGCCTTGTACAGGCCATATGATTGATGGACCTTCTATGGGCCGTAGGATCCATGGGCCATCTATGGGGCGTATAATCATTTCGCCAAACATGGGCCTTACTATTCGTGGACCATAACGGGCCTTTAATAGGCCGTATTTGATAACGCTATGAAAACAGCCCAATGTGTTAACGGGCCACAAACGGGCCGAATATAACCACGGGCTGAATTTGGCCCACAAACAGAACAGGCCAGTAACGGACCATAACTAATCGAATTCTAGAAATGAGCCCAAGAATAAATGGGCCCTTAGAAGGCCGAAAGTTAACACGAACTGGCAACGGCCGATGGAATAATGGGCCGTTAATGGGTATAAAGCGATACACTGTTCATTATGGGCCAGTTTCATCTTGGGCCTTTAATGGGTCCAGAGTTACAAAGGGCCTCATATGGGCCTAAAGACATCATGGGCCATACATGGGCTGGAAGTTACAACAGGCTGGAATCATATTGGACGGCCCAGATGAAGCTACTGGGCTTAATTTCGATAGGCCATAACGGGCCGGGATTTAGCGGGCTGTAAATGGGCTATATATGAATAGGCCATTAACAGGCTTTCCGTGGGCCGGCCCGTTACCTTTTGACCAAGTCAAACGGGCCGACCTTTTCAATGGAATGGGCCTCTGTTGGGCCATGCCACCTGTCGACGTATCATAGGCGCCTCCTGTCCAATGAGTGGATGACATCTGTCCCAACAGTGAGCCAACACATTTTTCTCTGGCCAATGAGAATTTTACACGTGGAAAATCCCCATTGGTTCGGGCTGTTAATGGGTTATCGGATCCAAAACCGGACCCGATAGCTTAAGACCCGTTACGGTGGATGCCACGTGTTGGTCACCGTTGACGAAAACACTTCCATGACGCGCCATTTATCGTCATGGAAGTGGACACTTCGTGATGATAATTTTGGTAATGTCATGGAACACTTCTACGACAGCACAGGTATGACTCTCTTGATTCTGTCATAAAATCGTCATGGATGTACATGCATGACAGAAAACGTGACTTACTGTGACAAACACGTATCATCACGGAAGTGTCTTTTTTTGTAGTGTGGGTGCGGTGTCTGAGAAGATTCAGTCCGCCAAGAGCAGGCTGAACGAAGCCTTCTCCAGCCGGCTAGCAGGCTTCGAGGTACGCAATGTAATGTTTTTGATCATTTTTATGAGAAATATGCCCGTATATAGACAGTAGCCCCTGAGACTCTATTCGGTTCTTTGAAAGAAAACTGAGCAGAGGATCAATAATCAATTATCAGGTGGTAACACACTATTTTATTTGGATGAAAACAGGCTTCTCTGTTAGCGGCGACTGCCAAGTCAGCGGAAGTTTCCGAACTCAAACGGAAACTGGAGCGAGCCAAGGAATTAGTCCTTGTTAACACGCGGCTCGACCAGGGGCAAGGTATAAGATACATCTTATTGTATGCCTTTTTATATCCGTGTGTTGTGGAAGTCGGGGAGCTGCAATTTGCATATTTGTACAGATGGTGCCGCAGCGGTGGAGACCCTCAGGGGTGCGCATGCTCAAGCCAAGGAGCAAGCAAGGGTAAGCAAGGCAGCTGCTGATAAGGCGGCTGCGGGCTTAACGGCCGAATAGGCCACTCAGCGCCATTTTGAGGAACGGGTGACCGAGATGGAGCAAAAGCTCAAGGACACCGCCGCCAAGTGCGAGTCCTTAGAAAAGGAAAATAAGGCGAAGGGGACCGAACTCTCCAAGGCCCTTCAAGACGCTTCGGAGGTGCAGTCCAAATCCGTGTAGCATGAGAGGAAATCCGTCAAGCCGGACAGATAGCGGCTGGTAAGCCTTTCTTTTACAAGCTAAATTTGGGGACCAGAAGTATGCCTTGCTTAATCGACTATGGAGTTCTCCAGACGCATATGCGGATCTGTCGAAGAGTGCTACGGACGCTGCCCAATTCTTCCAGGCCGAGGAGGGGTACGCGATAGAGAAGCTCTTCTGGTTGCAATTTGCGGGGCAGGAGTGTCCCGTACTGCTAAATGACCAGATGGCACAATGGGTGGAGCTGCATAAGATGTCCAGCGCGGCCATGAAGGAAGTCATAGTCCGGTTGTGGCCGACCGAAGCCCTTCCGGACAGCTAATTTGGCCTTGTGTGGCGTCTCATCGATGCGCTTCCCCGAATTGACGCCGTCAAGAGGTGGTCCTGTATAGAAGGAGCGCGTATGGCTTTCGCCTGTGTCAAGATGCACTAGGCGAAAATGAAGGCCGAAAAGGTGGCAGCTGAATGTCCACCCGAAAGCAAGGACCACCACACACCGAAGCACTATTTTGAGGACGTGCTAAAAGGCGCCCGCCTTGTAGAGGGCCAGTGCTCGAAGGATGTAGTGTTCGAATAAACGAGTCCGGACTGTCCAGGGGGTCTTGTATTATGAACTAAGTCTTTCGTAATATATTCATTACTTGATGAAGAGTTTTATCCTCCTGTATGGCCGTTTATTGTATCTGAGAGTTCCCAGTCGTCGTATTCAACTGCCATGTAGATACTACTGGGGTGTTCGGAATTGCACATGACTACACTTAACCCAATGTCTTGGTCCCTGAAGGAGGTGTCAGTGCGGCGAACCAGGCACTCAGACTATTTCGTTTTATTGCACTCACTTAGCTATAGGAGTTTGACAATGGGTCTATAAAGTAGCCCCTGGTATGTGCGCGGCTACCCTAATGCGGATGCGTTACATATGTGACCGGGAAACAGTCCTTCGTGTAGTACGGAAAAATCGCTAAAGATTGTAATAAATCGCCGAGTGGCTGACCAGCTCTCGCCACATCATGTCAGTCAGTTTTCGGCTTTCTCTACTGAGGTGCTTAACCGGGCGAACCAGAAACACAATCGCAGTAGTTCTCCCTTTACTACCCTAGCCGATCAGACGGAATGTAAGGTAGCAAACACAGGAGCCTGGGAACCCAACTATTGACCAAAGACATGATTCGGAGCCGATGCATATAGTGCCGAGCTCGGGACGCCGAATTGTGCTATAAAGCTATTCGGACTTTTGTTTGGCAACACATATGTTGCCCTATAGAGCCCCTGGCAATTTTGTGCCGAGGTGTGTGAGTGAGACAACTGACGAGACGGAATGAAGTCTATAAGTAAAGACGATACCAAATAAGGATTTGGTTCACTGGGATCTGATTGATACGTCAAAATGTAATCTTACAGAATTTATCATAATAACCAAGGCCATTTTACATGCCGGGGGTCTAGGGCTAGGAGAAAAAGCTCTATACAGGTTCTTGAGTGAAGTTGTGGTCTGCAAAATCCTTTGGACCTTCCTACCGCACGTCTGCGCCGCTTTTGCCCGAGTAAGAAAGATTCCTTTAGAGGAATGGTCTTCAACTATGTATACGGAACCGGGCTCGGAGAGAGTCCTCGTGAGTCTGAAAGATGAGTAGGTTTTGATTCACCTGTGGTAAAAAAGAAAATATGATTACAGAAAGGGGAAGGCTGTATAAGGTTGAACAGTGCTATAGGCCTGTCCGTATATTGCCTCCGCAGATGCCCAAGGTATTTTGAGTGCATAGTTGTGCATGCGCGGTACGAATTTCGCTGATGTATGTGGCGATCGACGGAGGCAAAACTGCTAATCCATCCCTGGAATTGCCGGGCTGCCGGCATGCAGAACTGACCGGCCTTGTGCAATGAAGTCCGGCGGCTTAATAGCTGATGAGGTGTGCGGCTTGACAGGGCCGCTTTGTACTTCGGCCGCGATGGCCGCAGTATGCTCCTCAGTACGGAGGGAGCGCTCCATGTTCCCGTTGATTGTAATGACACCACATGGACCGGGCATCTTGAGCTTTAGATAGGCGTAGTGCGGAACCGCATTAAAGAGGGTGAAAGCGGTTCGTCCGAGTAGTGCATGATAGCCGCTGCGGAAGGGGACGATGTCGAAGATCAAGCCTTCGCTTCGGAAGTTGTTCGGCGAACCGAAGACAACTTCCAATGTGATTGAGCCCGAGGAGCGAGCCTCTACACCAGGTATTACTCCTTCAAGGTAGTTTTAGTGGGCTTGATTCTTGACGGATCGAGGCCCATTTTGCGGGCGGTGTCTTGATAAAGCAGATTGAGACTGCTGCCGCCGTCCATGAGGACTCGCATGAGGTGGAATCCGTCGATGATTGGATCGAGGACCAGAGTTGCCGAACCTCCATGACGGATACTGGTTGGGTGGTCCTTTCGATCGAAGGTGATCGAACAAGCCAACCATGGGTTGAATTTTGGGGCGACCGGCTCTATGGCGTAGACGTCCCATAGTGCGCGCTTGCGTTCCCTCTTAGGGATATGTGTGGTATATATCATATTCACAGTTTTTACCTCGGGGGGAAATTTCTTCTGTCCCCCTGTGTTCGGTTGACGAGGCTCTTCGTCATCATCGTCGCTTGGCGACCCTTTCCCCTTGTGTTCGGCATTGAGTTTGCCGGCCTGTTTTGGCCTGTTTAAAAACCCAACAATTTCTGTTGGTATGATTGGCGGGTTTATCGAGGGTGCCATGAATCTGGCAAGGCCGATCAAGTATTCTGTCTAAACTGGACGGGTCATATCTGTTTGCCTAGAATGGCTTTTTCCGTTGACCGGGTTTGGAGCCGCTGAATCTGGCGTTGACCACCGTGTCTTGGGTTCATTCATTATTGTTTCGACGCTTGTGCTTGTCCCGTTGTGGCTTGCCATTGCCGTCCCTGGTTTCGGAGGTGCCAGGGTCGCTGGTGCTATTGCTTCTACGAGCAAGCCAGCTATCCTGTCCCGCGCAAAAACGGGTCATAAGTGCGGTGAGGGCTGCCATGGACTTCGGCTTTTCTTGCCCGAGGTGTCGGGCGAGCCACTCATCTCGGACGCTATGTTTGAAGGCTGCGAGGGCTTCGGCGTCCGGACAATCCACAATCTGGTTCTTTTTTATTAGGAACCTTGTCCAGAGCTGTCGGGCCAATTCCCCGGGTTGCTGGATTATGTGACTAAGGTCATCGGCATCTGGGGGGCGAACATAGGTACCTTGGAAGTTGTCTCTGAATGCGTCCTCCAGGTCTTCCCAGCTACCAATATAGTTTTCTGGTAGGCTGTTCAGCTAGTGTCGTGCTGGTCCCTTAAGTTTGAGGAGAAGGTATTTGATGGCGTGTAGATCGTCACCGCGAGCCATGTGAATGTGGAGAAGAAAATATTCAATCCATACTGTGGGATCTGTTGTGCCGTCGTATGATTCAATGTTCACGGGTTTGAACCCTTCTAGGAACTGGTGCTCCATTACCTCATCGGTGAAGCACAAGGGGTGTGTGGCGCCTCTATATTGGGCCATGTCACAACGCAGTTCGGATGAAGTCCGTATGCCGTTTTCGGCCCGGGCGTGGTTGTACTTGCCGCGCCGGGATTGATAACCGTCCTCTCACGCCGGGGAACGCCCCCGCGATCTATAGATTGATCTGGTCTGACCTACTCTATTTTCCAGGTCCTGTCGTAGGTCATATGTGTATCCCCGAGCTGTTGTTTCTCTACTTTTACGGCGAGGTGGTGCGGGCTGGTGTTCGGCTTGAGTTGCCATTCTGTCCGGGCCACGTGTTGTCGGTCGGGTCCGTCAGTGGCGTTACGTGCGGGTGGTATGGGCTCCAGCGCCTCGTCATCGAATTGGGGTAGAAGCTTACGCTTCGGGTAACTCTTTGTTGGGCGTTCGAGGCCGTATTCTTCGGCTGCAAGGACATTAGTCCATTTGTCATTGAGCAGATCTTGGTCAGCTTGATGCTGTTGCTGCTTCTTTTTTAGGCTTCTTGCCATGGCTATTAGCCGGCGCTTGAAGCGCTCTTGTTCGAGGGGTTCCTCTGGCATGATAAAATCTTCGTTGATGAGGCTCACGTCGTCCTCGAAGAGTGGCAGATAGTTGTTGTCCTCCGAGTCTTTGTTCCCTGCTTGCTCGTTAGGGTTAACTTGCCCGTCCTCCCGATCATCCTGTTAGGATGTTGGCTCGATGGGGTCTTCTTGGTCTTCAGCGTTCTCCGAGTATCATTGTCTCTGGTGCCAGTATTGCTGTCTTTTCCGCGACGCGATTTAGAGCAGCGCCGCTGACGTCGACGCTTCGGTGGTATCTCAGGAGGTTCGTCCCCGACTTGGTTTTTCTCATCATCGTCGTCGCCGTCTTTAGGTGTATCCACCATGTATACGTCGTATGAGGAAGTGGCCGTCCAACGTCCGGTGACCGGCGGGTTTTGGGCCTGCTCCTCTCCGGCATCGTCGTCCATACCGTCGATGTCTTCGGAGGCGTAGTCGAGCATGTCGGTTAGATCCTCGACACTGGCTATAAAGTGGGTGGTGGGTGGGAAGTAAAATTCCCTATTTTCAGCCCCTAGTCTGGGCTGGGCACAATTCAGAAGCGGTTCCTCTGTGATGGTGAGGGATCGCATTAAGTCCAGAGCCTCGTTTAAGAGCGAGGTTTGGATGGGGATAGAAGTTCCCTGGCCGAACTCGCCTGACGCGGACTTCGAGGGTTCGGAGCTAGTGTCCGGAGAAGAGCTCGACTTTGTGATGGTTGCCGGTGGCACTATTCTCTCCGGTTCTCCAGTCTTGAGCTCTATAGCTGCAGAGAGTCTGGCGGGCTCTAAACTCCCGTCTTCGGACCTGGTGATGTGCTCCGGATCTAAGGCCGGAGCGATGGTTGGAGCCGCGGACCCTTGGAAGATCAAGTCTCCCCGGATATCGGCGACATAGTTCAGATTTCCAAAACTGATCTGGCGACCAGGGGCATAGCTATCGATCTGCTCAAGGTGGCCAAGCGAGTTGGCGCGCAGCGCGAAGCCGTCGAATACGAAGATCTGGCTGGGGGGAAAAATCTCCTTCCCGGCAGCATTGTGGTAGATGATCGATGGAGCCATCGAGCCTTTCGACGACAGCACAGTGGAACTCTCAATGAAAGCACCAATGTAGGTGTCAAAACCGGCAGATCTCGGGTAGGGGGCCCCGAACTGTGCGTTTAAGGATCGAGGGTAACAGGAGGCGGGGGACATAATGTTTACCCAGGTTCGGGCCCTCTTAAAGGAGGTAATACCCTACTTCCTGCTTGATTGAATTTGATGAGTATAGGGGTTACAAGAGTTGATCTACCTCGAGATCGCAACGGCTGAACCCTAGATGTCTAGCCTGTATGATTATAATTCCCTCTACGGACTAAACCCTCCGGTTTATATAGACACCATAGGGGGCTAGGGTTGTACAGAATCGGTTTACAGAGAAAGGAATCTTCATATCCGCACGCCAAGCTTGCCTTCTGATACGTCTCCATCGTATCTACTTTTCCAAACACTTTTGCCCTTGTTTTGGACTCTAACTTGCATGATTTGAATGGAACTAACCCGGACTGATGATGTTTTTAGCAGAATTGCCATGGTGTTATTTTTGTGCAGAAATAAAAGTTCTCGGAATGACCTGAAACTTCACGGAGAATATTTTTGGAATTAACAAAAAATGCTGGCGAAAGAATCAAGGCCAAGGGGCCCACACCCTGTCCACGAGGCTGGGGGCGCGCCTGCCCCCTGGGCGCACCCCCCTGCCTCGTGGGCCCCCTGGTGCTCCACCGACCTCAACTCCAACTCTATATATTCACGTTCGGGGAGAGAAAATTCAGAGAGAAGGATTCATCACGTTTTACGATACGGAGCTGCCGCCAAGCCCTAAACTCTCTCGGAAGGGCTGATCTGGAGTCCGTTCGTGGCTCCGGAGAGGGGAATCCGTCCCCGTCATCATCATCAACCTTCCTCCATCACCAATTTCATGATGCTCACCGCCGTGCGTGAGTAATTCCATCGTAGGCTTGCTGGACGGTGATGGGTTGGATGAGATTTACCATGTAATCGAGTTAGTTTTGTTAGGGTTTGATCCCTAGTATCCACTATGTTCTGAGATTGATGTTGCTATAACTTTGCTATGCTTAATGCTTGTCACTAGGGCCCGAGTGCCATGATTTCAGATCTGAACCTATTATGTTTTCATGAATATATGTGAGTTCTTGATCCTATCTTGCAAGTCTATAGTCACCTACTATGTGTTATGATCCGTTAACCCCGAAGTGACAATAATCGGGATACTTACCGGTGATGACCGTAGTTTGAGGAGTTCATGTATTCACTAAGAGTTAATGCTTTGGTCTGGTACTCTATTAAAAGGAGGCCTTAATATCCCTTAGTTTCCAATAGGACCCCGCTGCCACAGGAGGGTAGGACAAAAGATGTCATGCAAGTTCTTTACCATAAGCACGTATGACTATATTCAGAATACATGCCTACATTACATTGATGAACTGGAGCTAGTTCTGTGTCACCCTATGTTATAACTTTTGCATGAGGAATCGCATCCGGCATAATTCTCCATCACCGATCCAATGCCTACAAGCTTTTCACATATTGATCTTTGCTTAGTTACTTTACTGTTGCCATTGTTACAATTACTACAAAGTTGCTACTGTTACCTTTGCCACCATTACCGTTACTTCCATACTACTTCGCTACTAAATACTTTGTTGCAGATATTAAGTTATCCAGGTGTGGTTGAATTGACAACTCAACTGCTAATACTTGAGAATATTCTTTGGCTCCCCTTGTGTCAAATCAATAAATTTCGGTTGAATACTCTACCCTCGAAAACTGTTGCGATCCCCTATACTTGTGGGTTATCAAGACTATTTTCTGGCGCCGTTGCCGGGGAGCATAGCTCTATTCTTTGAGTCACTTGGGATTTATATCTGCTGATCACTATGAGGAACTTGAGAGACGAAAGAACTAAGATGTATCCCTCAACTACGAGGGGAGGTAAGGAACTGCCATCTAGCTCTGCACTTGATTCACCTTCTGTTTTGAGTAAGCTTGCGACACCTAAACCTGCTTCTGCTATTAATTCTGATATGTCGCATGTTATTGATGATGCCACTTCTGCTATGCATGATGCTTATGATGAAACTACTTCCACTACAAAAAAAGAGACATCCGTGACATTTTGGGCTGAACGAATTTTTTTCTGTCATACTTATGACACTTCTATGACGATAATTGTGACAAAACCCGGTATCATCATAGATGTGGTGGGCTCCTACTTCTATGACAAAAAATCATGACATAAAATGGGCTTTTCGTCCTGGGCGGGCCGGAGACGTAGCTGCATGACATTCTTTGGGCCGTCCATGACGGAAAAAACGTGGTAGAAGCGAGGGCGAGGAAAATATCGGGGTGTTCCCGGTTATGGTGGGTGGTCGGGGCCGAGCGATGCGCGTTTCTCTCGTACACGCATGCGCGTGGGTGCGACGCGTTCGGCGCTAACTGAACCCGAGCGATTGCACTGCAGGCTACGCATTACTGAACCCGAGCGCTCGAGCGATGGCTGTTAACTGAACCCGATCGAGTGATTCCTTCGCTACTGCTGCTAACTGAAGCCGGTCGATGCTGCCTCTGGATGAACAGTGAGCATTGCTGGGGGGTTTGGATGAACAGTTCCCGGTGGGGGTGGATGAACAGGACCCCATGGTGTTGCCTCTGGATGAACAGGACCCCGATCGATCGAGCTGGTTGGGGCTGGATGAACAGGACCCCGTGGAGGGCTTGATGAACAGGACCACCCCGTGGAGGGCTGGATGAACAGTAGATGGTGGAGGGGTGGTTGAACAGGAGCCCGTGGAGAGGGCTGGTTGAACACTAGCCGGTGGAGTAGCGCGCGGTGGAGGCTGGATGAATAGGAGCCCGTGGATGAACAGTCGCAGGTGGAGGCTGGAGGACGTCGACGGTAGATGAACAGTAGCCCGTGGGGGGTGGAGGGGGTCGATGGTGGAGATGAACAGTATCCCGTGGAGTCCCATTTTGCGGTACGCCACACCCCTCCTGATCAACAGGACCCCCGTTTCGACCGTAGCGCTCGAAGACAAGTCCGTTTCCTCCGTTTTGCGGTACGCCACACCCCTCCCGATCAACAGGACCCCCATTTCGACTGTAGGAGGTCCATTTCCTCTGTTTTGCGGTACGCCAGACCCCTCCCGATGAACAGGATCCCGTTTCGAACGTGGCAGGTCGAACACAAGGCCGTTTCCTCCGTTCTGCGGTACGCCAGGCCTCGTTTTCATCGGTTGTTCCGTCCAAGCCCTCCCGATGAACACGACGACGCATTCCGTTCCGACCCAGCCGGTTGGCTCCCCATGAACACGACGACGCTGTTTCTCTGTTCCGACCCAGCCATGTACACGAGCCCTGGCCGTACGTACGCGCGAGTAGGCGTTCGAGACCTCGCCCGTATGTACATACGTGGCCGTATTTACTTTCTTGCACCCTGGCCGTTGTACATACGTGTAACGTGCGCGCCTCTACTACAACACGTGCGCGCCTCTACATCGACCAGTATGTACATACACGTTCGCGACCAAAATGACAACGCTACGTACGCTTCGACCAGGTGGGTCCCGACTGTCAGGCACTTCCTTACGTGCGAAGATGTAGCTGGTGGGTCCCAGCAGTCAGGGGGCGAATCATTTTTTTTTGCCCGGACGCACTTCCTTGCGTGCGACGATGTAGTTGGTAGGTCCCAGCAGTCAGGGGGGAAACTTTTTTTCGTGAAATACAATTGCCCGTCCGGTGGGTCCCTGCTGTCAGGTGGAGGAATAATTATTTTGCGCGTAATAAGGAGGCACTTCCTTGCGGCCGCCGTGGACCCAGCTATCAGCCTCTCCAGGTACAGTACTCTTCCAATGGAAGCCGTTCCTTGACCACGTTGACCACGCCGCACCGAGAGCACCAGGGCGGTGGACGACGGCGAGACCTAGGAAGGGGACGACACGGAGCCGGGGAACACACGGCAGTGGAAGCCCGAGCGGAGAGGAGTAGGAGGGTTCACTGGTTCGGCTGCGGTGTGAGGCTGCCGTCGCCGCAGGGCCTGGCCAGCGGTGGGAATAGTAGGGGGCGGTGAGGCCTCCGCGGCAGCACAGCCGGCCACAATGTACGCTCACAATGTCGTGGGTCCCAGATGTCAGGAAAACACTAGGAGGAAGCATTTTATTTTTCCATACGCTGACATGGTGGGCCCCTACTGTCATCCTCTCCACGTACTTCTACCGATTCCTGTTGTTTGTTGACCATGTTGACAATGCGAGAGGGCGGTGCCGCGGCGAGCGCACCAAAGCGCGCGGAGGACGACGGCGAGGCCTCGGACGTCGGCGTTAACGATTTAGGAGACGGTGGGGCGGCGATGCGTGCGCTGAGGCGCAACTAGCCGTGGGAGGCGGAAGCAGGCGGCGGCGCTGGTTTGGTTTTGGCGGCTGGAGGGAGACAGGACTGAAAAAACACGACAGACTGTAAAAGCAGTAGGAGTACTTAACAACCTTAACTGAAACCAGCAGGGGCACTTAACAACCATAGCTGAAAGCAGTATGAGGACTTATACAGGTTCAACCGTACAAAGCACGCCTCGAAAAGTGCTACTTTGCCTACAGTTAACCAAGGGTGAGGCCGCCAAGCCCCAGGAAAAGGCCCAGGCGCCACCCCGCGCATCCACAACCTTATGACAGCGGCTTCATCTCGCAATGTGGTCAATAAACAGGATATTCGCTTTAGAGCCATGGAAACGCAGGAACACAATCTTCTGTCCTATTCTCCAAGATGGATGGGCCTTCATTATTTGAGATCACCCATGAATAAGTATCTTTTCACCTCCAAGGGGAATGGAGTAGGTCGACATAAACATCATGTTGTGACCAAGCGCAAGTCTGAGCCGACCATGGTCAGGCATCTGTCTAGGAACAATAGAACTGGGCTGTTTCTGTTTCAAGAAGATCACAGCTGTAAAACTGTGTATAACCAATAGTTTATGAACAACATATATAACAGAAAACAGCTCGTACCATAAGTTTCTCGACACAGTTGGACCTGTTCAACGAGTGCAGCAGTGGCACACATATCCCACGTGGCTTGTCCTCACTGTGACCATTAAATTGGTGTATTCAGTTATGGCAAGGCCGAGCATCTTGAGTACATGTGTTCTGGCAGAGCAAATAATGCACTGCAGGAAAAATAATATGAGAACACAATGTATGCCCTATCCAAATCTAGAAATAACTTCCTCCTTCACGTCAGTGTTGACCATCGTACTGGTAGTACCTTTTATCCAAATATAGCAATCCAAATTTCCAAATTAGTCGATAGCATGTTCAAAAAAACACCCTCCCGGATAGAAAAGAGGATTCTAGGAACATACTGTGCGCGTTTTAAAATCCTGTGTTAGGATGAGAAGGAACAAGTGTGGCGTCTCGCCGAGGGCGTAGAAACCTCTAGGGTCCTCGCACTTTGGGCACTGCAAATGAAACACACTAGATTCAGTAGGAAGAAAAATGCATCAACGGCGGCGGCTGCCATCCTAGGATTACCCGCGACCAAGGGACTTGGATTTATCAGGGATGGATGAAGAATTTGTACTTGGTTCTCCATGAGAAAACCCTATGCAATCGCCGAGAGGGGGTTTTCTCTAAACAAGCAGACAAGGGAGAAGGGGATTCAGGCCCAGTGAAATATTGTCGCTTCGTCCGTCCAGCTTACTTCTAAAGCTGGAAAGGGGGGTTTGTGATTTGACGGCTCATTGGGCATTACTGCGGCGCTACAACCGGGGTGTGTCTACCATGCAGTTGTGCACTCTAGTTTGTGCATATGGCACGTGGACCCCGTTGCCGGATGTCCCACATATCAGCGAAAGGAAGTAGAAAGACAGGAGTAACTAGTTACACAAAAATATATTTTTGACAGAGAGATACTCCCTTTGTAAAGAAATATACAAATCTTTTATATCATAACTTTATACATAAGAAAAATCAAGGGGAATATATATATAACATATATAATTATAAAAAACAGAGTTGTTTTTAACACAGTATAGACAAGTTGGTGATGATGGTGTGCCTGCCATCCTGCAATATAGGCCGTCCGATTTATATCTGATGGATAGGAAGGAAACTATGGTAATTTTGCAAAAAGGTACCCACACACCTCTCCACATTTGCAAATAAGGCCTTCCCTGGTTCATCCTTTTCTCTCACAAGATAAAATACTCATACAAATGCATCTTGATGTTACGTGCAACGCACGGGCATTATGGGGGTTCAACTGAGAATATAATACTCAGACAGGCTCATGGTTCTAGACTTTGGGCCACAGGCCCACCCTGCATGTTTGGGGGCCCATGTGTTCTACCTCAACACTTTTCATATTGCAAGCGATCGGTACGGCGCTGGTTTTAGATGCTGTCGCAAGGCGAATACACAAAATTGAATAAAGCACGGCAGCTGTTGGAATGAAATCGAACGACAGTTCCTAACCAGCAATGAGAGTTGCAATTCTATCAATGATATACCATGTGATAAATAATACTGTCATATTACTTATACACACAGGACACTTGTTTCACCATGCCAGATTATTACATCAAAATCTCTCGGAGGATAGATGAGTTCGGCAGTTGCGTGCTGCTACTGAAGAATTTCAAAGTTGATTTGGACCATCTCTCCTTGACGAGAAAGTTCGATTTTGAGATCATCCCCTACCGCAAGATATGATTTAGATTTGAACCTTGACCATCCTTTAGCATCAATCATCATGTGACCATCCTTTGTACTTACGGTATATTGAGCAGGTTCATTCACACCAGGGCTGCGCATGGTAAGAGAAACTTGGCCGTTGTCGCCCGGATTGTTGAACGACTCCCTCGTTGCTCTAGGAATTCTCTGTTTGCAAACAAGAAGACATACCCAAACAGTTAGATCAACACAGTGAATTATGCGAAACAACATGGAAAGAAAAAAGAACGAAACACTTGGGCGGCCAATGCTTACCAAGAAGGTGGACATGTCGGTTTTTGTAAGGACTTTGGTATATGTGCGAACTGCAGCCCAGTCTGTTGCCGGTGCAACTGCTCGTTCGGTTGCCGCTGCACGGGCCGGAGCAGATGCAAGTGCAAGTGTTGGTGCAGGTGCCGAAGCCGCTGCTGCTGCCGGAGATGGTGCTCCTTGTAGAGCTGGTGCCGGTGTCGGAGCAGGTGCTGGTGTCGATGCCCGATTCTCCGGTAGATCAACCTGATCCACTGACGTGGTCGGTGCCCAATCCTCAGCTGGATCAGACTGAGCGGCTGCCGCTGTTAGTGCTAGAGCAACTGTCGGTGCTCGATCCGTTGATGAAGGTGGTACCGATGTAGGAGACAGTGGCGATCGTGTCTGGTCTGCTATGATCAGCTTTCTAAATTGACTAGGCTTCGTGACCGTGATCCAGTTTTTTTCTTCATTTCTTTTAAACGCGAGAAGGACTAATTGTGGCGTTTTTGTTAAACCAAACTGCAGTTCATCATAGGGATTCAGCTTGTACTCAGAAAACAGACTGATCCAATTTTTTCCAGTAATATAAGTGATGGACACTGCCTTCGTTACTGACACGACATAAGAAGTGAAACCTGCAAAAATAGCCATCGTAGAGCAAACCAAATGGTTTATTCTGTGATGAATATCACATGGCAAAACCTGCATCGTAAAATTGCAGGAAAAGAAAGAAAACATGACATTAAATCAATAAGATTTAGACAGTAAATCAATAAGATTTACTTGATGTGACACGAGTGAATCCTTACCAGTAAATCACTATGTTGAAGTACTAAATAGAAGATTGATCGTCCAACTACGGGTGGCATGTAGGGGCCCCGCCTACTCCCACAAGCAGGACAGTCCAAAGGTCGTGACAAATCGTATGGACCGAACATCCATGGGACTGGAAATCCTGGTGGGTGCGATAAACCCTGCAATGCATACAAATATTGGAGTGTAACCATAATTGATAAACCGTAATCACAAAAAAGATGATCTGGATACTTCAAAATATACAGACTGAATTGAGTAGACAAACATTAACATAGACCATTCTCAGGACTGACCACACACCAAAAGCGGTAGTACTAATAAAAAATGCAGGGTTCACAAACACAAATCAAGTACTGAACAATAGTACTTACTACAGATAAGCAAAGTTGCACTAATTAAACTCTGCAGACTATTTCTTGCCACCGACCTACGGGATGAACCCCGCATAACTGACTAGGCCATGGACTTCGTGAGAGATGTCTACATGCACCATCACCATCTCGTCAACCTTGGAGAACCTAACAGAGTGGTCTTTCCACTCATAAACATGATGATGAAGACAGACCGCATCAGATTTGTTGGGAAGCTTTACAAGAACCACACCCTTCGTAATCGAAGGCACGGCCAGGAAATTGTTGTGGTCAAGTACAGCCTCGAGAACACGCCTGGCAACAATGCTACAGGAAAACACTAGCTCAGGACACGTGGCGACAAGGACACATCAGCTGGATAGTTTAGCAGTAGAACTCATCCTCAGGTCTTCCAGTTCACACGGCATGACTTTGAGAACTTCATCTCCACCGCGGACCTGGTTCTAATTCAAACAGAAACCATATTTTATTACTACCTCCGTTCAGAAATATAAGATGATTTTCGATATTATACTCCATATATGACTACATATACGCACAGAAATGAGTGAACAAAGACACTAGAACATGTCTTCAAAGGCATGAGAGCAGAGGGATTACTTGCAATATCCATAACACAAGTTACTGAGGCAAATATACCCTCTTCAAAGGTAGCATTGATGTTCATAAAGTACTCCCTCCGTCCCAAAATTCTTGTCTTAGATTTGTCTAGATACGGATGTATCAAGTCACATTTTAGTATTAGATACATCCGTATCTAGACAAATCTAAGACAAGAAATTTGGGACAGAGGGAGTAGTTGAAAGTAATCTATAAGAAATCAGTGTCAACCTCTCGCATGTTTTGGTCAAAAGAGGAATTTAGAACCGTCATTTGGCACACAAAAATCACATGCAAGATCACCCAGAAAGTTGTACTACTAGTACTAGTACTGCGTGTTAGATGAAAAAACACGATCAAGATCGAGAAAAAGATCGTCAAGAAGAGATATTACCTGGACTTGCTTAATGAGGGATCCCGGAGAGGGGGGCTTGGACAGGGTGATGGCTTTGAGCTTGTCTGCGGTAGTCTCGGCGGGGTGCTTGCGCTTCTTCGTACCATGAGCCTCGACGGTTTTGGCCAGAGCCATAGACATCACTTCGGCCGGTGCTCCAGCGTCCATCAAGAAACTGTCAAATAGAAATAAAAGAAAAGAAACCATAATCACAAACCCAAAAGAAGAAAAGAGAGGGAGTTATAGGATCAGTCTCGGGGTTGCAAGACCGGGCCTTGGCCAGAATCAACACCATTGATGCGCTCACCTTTCCTTCTTTGGGAGAGAAGAACAATGGCAGAAGCAGGTCGGGGTTTTCTTGAAGAAATGAGGAACAAGATGAGGGAGAAGCGAGTTGGGTAGAGAGGAAGCTGAGAGAGAAGAGTGAAATGATGGTTGTTTCGTCCGTCCAACTCACTGCTGGAAAGGAGGGGGTTTTGTGATTTGACGGCTCATTGGGCATTACTGCGGCGCTTTGATCGGGGTAGTCTACCGTCATTCTACTTCGGGGTAATTTAGTGCATGGCTGGTGGACCCCGATGCTGGCTGTCCCACACGTCGGCGAAAGTGAGTAATTTAGTGCATGGCTGGAGGAGGATCCGCACGGTAGAGCGTGTCCACTGTTTTTCTGAAGAAGAAAATGATTACAGCAGGCGTTTCCACTCTTACGACGGAGGAGTGCGAAACACGGCAACCACTTGAACATACACAGTGCTCCTAGTACTAGGCATGTGAAGTGGTTCATACATCAGTACTACATAATCTTGTTGCTAGTGTAGTAAGATATGACGACAACAAATGATGTTGTGCGCATGTCAACTATATGAACAGTAATGTAGTAACATAGTACCGTTTTTTTGACTGTCAGGTCGAGAATGAACGGTGACATCAATGTTAACAGAACTAGGTCTACAGCGCACGGAGAGTACGGTTCTACAGTACTCCACGAAACATGAACCATATGAAGCACGAATAGTGTTAGGCAGGGTGTATGAAGGGTGCATGAGTCCACACTAGTAGGTTAACACAAATACACGAAGAGGAAACAACTATATTGAGATGAGAACGCAACCAAACACACCAACACGCTTTGTGCTACAGTGACTGATCTGCACCGTCCGAGTTTGATCCAACGGTCATGTTACGCCGAGACATGGACATGCCCATGCAGAGGGCGCCTAAACACCACCGAAGTCCCTCTGCTTTTCGAGGCACACGACGTTGGTGATGCAGGGGGCGAAACGGCTGAAAGGCAATGCAATCTACGGGAAGGCGGAGGGAGCCAGCCGAGGAGCAGGGAATCTTTTGGTTTTCACCATGGTAAAACACCAGTCGACGACTTCTCACATCAGGGAGCAGTGGGTTTTACAGGCGGAGTCATCGTGACTAATTGTTGCCGCGCCTGCTCCCGTCAATCAAAAAATTAAAAATCCTGCGGTGGATATTTAAATTTACCTGCCGGCAAGTAGATAAAAAAGGGGTGAAAAAACAAATGTAGCGGCGGCCTAGCTAATCGGTCGAACTAGCCCAACTAGCTAGCCACCGTGCTTCACTGATGTACAGTACTCGGCGGGAAAGGTGGTCTTTCGTAATTTGACGACTCATTTACTTGCTTCGGCGAAAACGCGCGGTAGGGCGTCCCACGCAGGAAGAATATATGCGTGCACCACCCGGGAGGACCCTGAAACCGCGCGGTAGGGTGTGCCATGTCTCGGCACGGAGGAAAAATGTGCGTGTAAAAATTTACTGTATCAGACGTAGTACCTATGGTTCGACCTCGGGACCCAGCCAGTCGGTTGAAAACACCCCACTAGCCACACAGCTTCATCATGCTAACATGGCACGGAGGATAGGTGTGGTTAGCTCCGTCTCGACCAGCCACAACATCTCTTGTTCTAGGCGATTCTTCTATTTTCCAAGCTTTTTTTTAGTTGTAATAACACCAGGCGAGCTAGCGCCTCTCTTCGTGTGTGCCCGTGCAAAGGTTAGACGATGGAGAGAAGAGAGAGATCGTAGACCTGGGACCCACAAGTGAGTCAACGGTCATGCACGTGTTGATGAGGCACTCCCTCTACTCTACTCAACATAATACTGTATAAAATCAAGTTATGGGACAAAGCCAACAACCGTTGTTGTTTCAGGCTATCGACTTACGCTTTGTAGTCCAGGTTGCCAATTCGAATCTCGTCTTTCAGATTTGTTAGTTTTAGGTCCAAATTTGATAAATGACAAGTGGGACCCCCGTGTGTTGTTTTGATATTTCAGTGTAGGATGGTTTTTTTGAACAAACACTTTGCGCGGTTAGACAAGTAACGGCACGAGTTACACGTATTTTGCAAGTTTACGAACAAAAATGACAGCGGCATAGAATATCACATCCACCCCGCAGCTTAGATGGTATGGTGATACGGGTTTTTTCACCGTTGGAAGTGAGATCCAATGGCTTGGGAGTAGTCATTGTAATTATGCGCAATTTCAAAACTCTCCAAAGGTTTTTTTGCAAATAAAACATTCAGGCCTCGTGCATGCCGCTGCATCTTGGATCCAATGGCTCCCTGTTGCTCATATTAGGTGCTCCCCGTAGCTTAATTACCCGCTACGGTGATATGAGCATCTAGGTCGTATGATCAGTGATCAGATGGCACATGCGTAGTACTTGTACTTTCTGCGCAATTCCCAAACTCTCTCAGCCGTATATTGCAAAAACATTCAAACCTCCTACTGTGGGCCGTTAGATCTCCGTGAACTCGTATCACCATAGAATCTACGGTTCGGGAGCACCTCATATTCTCCCGTGCGAGAAAACATAAGGTGCTCTCACAGCTTGGATGCTACGGTGATACGAGCTTCGAGGTCGTTTGATCTGAGATCTAATGGCATCTGAGCAGTCTTTGTGCTTGTAAGCAGTGGCCGAACTCTTTGGGGGCTTTTCTGCAAAAAACCATTCGAACCACCATGGAGGTGTTGGTTCACAAATCCAACGGCTCCGAAGAGCTTGTATCACCAAAGCATCTAAGGTGTGGTAGCACATGATATTCTTACATACAGGAGAATATGATGTCCTCCTTCATCTTAGATGCTATGGTGATACGAGCTTCGAGGTCGTTGGATATGGGATCCAAGGGCATCTGAGTAGTTTTTGTACAAATTGTGTGCAATTCTCAAACTCATCAAGGTTTCCTGTAAAAATATTAAGACATCATGTGAGCTGCTATATCTCAGATCTACAAGCTCCAAGCAACTCGTATCGGCATATAGCATCTAAGGTATGGGGGCACATGATATTCTCCCGGGGAGGAGGGGTGGGGGTGCACAACCAATCGGTGGTTGGGAGGGTGGGGACAAATATAATCTAAACAACCCTAAACAGAGCTTCACAATTTTATCTAAGGTCGAGGGGGTGACCCCCGACAATCATAGCTCCGCCTAATTAAACACAACATTTGCATGTACTGTAGTACTAGACTTAATATTCATGTTTCAGTTTCATGTTCGTTTTAAATATTGAATTGAGGACCATGCATGTCTTACATTTTACTCCCTTCGTTCCTAAATATTAGTCTTTTTAGAGATTTCAAATGGACTGGCACATACGGATGTATATAGACATATTTTAGAGTGTAGATTCACTCATTTTGCTCCGTATGTAGTCGCTTGTTGAAATCTCTAAAAGACTAATATTTAGGAACAGAAGGAGTATTTTTGAATTCGTGTCATACATGCATGGTTTGGAAAAATAGATGCACTATACTTATTGGATTGTTGTTGTGTTCGTGTGTGGGTGTCTGTGTGTGTGTGTGTGGTCATATGCTTGATACATACAAAGTTTTCTCACCTCCATATTGTTCATCTTTTAAATTTGAATTTGCATTGAAAAACTTACTAGGGATACCATGAAATGTGAAATCCACGTTGAGATCACTATATCACAAACTCACTCTAATTCAACAACTCGTCATAAATCAATTACCACGTTGAGATTAGTATTTGCAAGGAAAATACGGGCATTGTAATACACATAGATTCGTTCGGCAATTTAAAAGGTTCCTTTCGTATTCTCGAATGGTAGGACCCAACGGCGTACCAGCCAGACCTTGGCTCGTGTTGATCCTAAAAAATAAAAAAATAAAAAACCGGGCTCGTGTCCTTCTGGTGGCATGCGTGGTACGCACATTAGGCAACCCCAACCAGTCGAGCCTCCGCGTTTCGAGTTGAAATATCTGGCGGCCAGAATTCCAGCCCTAGGAAATTCCCCTCATGTCCCCGGTCCATAATGACTACCGATGAACAACGGAGGGATGCTTTAGTAACTAGACAACGTTACCTACTGTGCCGAGCACGGTTCAATTCCCTAGGTTGCTGCTCGCCAAGGTCACCCGTCAACTGCATTGCCTAGTACTACTACTACGAACACCAAGATGAGCACAGAATTGAGCCCGTTTGTTCGTGCCTAGTACTTGAGTTAATATATCAGGCAATGCACTGGTACGGAGGGATTATCCTTTTGCTCTGCATATATAACTTGTCTGAAGTCTAACTAAGCAAAATGTTTGACCAAATCCTTTCTTAAGAAATACAACAGGACAGATGTATGGCTTGAAAATTTATTGCATGATGCAGGTTATGATATTGTTTCGAATCCTGGATCTTAAATTTCAGAAAATCCAAAAGTGACCATAAATTCTTGAAACTGAGCATGGTCACGTGATATGGCACAAATATTACTTCGTAATTTTTTTCTTCAATTTGAGACAAGCTGCTTATGACAAGTTGCACAAATGAAGAGCCAAGGTATTTTGGAACAAAGACCTGTCACGTTAAGGCGAATGCTTTCACTATTGAAACCTTGGGTGTTTACGTGCCGCCACGAGTCCCGCTTCTCATCGGCAGGTGCCGTCCGAGCAAGCGTGTGAGTCGATGGGAGGCGTGCGAGCAGACCGCTGCGCCGGCTGATAGGGCGGCGTGCAAGCAGACCGCTGTGCAGACTCACCGGGAGGCGAGCCCTTTGACCAGGCTCCGCCGCCCACCTTCGTCCCAACTACTCCCAAATGTAGCCGGTGCCGCAGTTTAAAATCAACCCCGCACTACCCTGTATCGCTACAATCTTCTCTCTTCCTCTTCGATTCTCCTATCGTCTACCTCCAACCAGCCTGACTTAAATGTACGGCATGCCGCATCACGATGGTCTGCCCTTAGTCTTCTAGTTTCCTGAGGAAGACACCCAGCCGGAGTCTCAAGAACATAAGGCGCTTTGGGACGAGCTTGAATTGGCCTTGCGGGAAGACGCCACGCCTGTCCCCGCTCCCGTTCCGGCTCCCGTCGCCCCGACTGCGCCAGCGCCCATCCCCGTGGCATTGATGGGCTGGGAGCCGCACATTGTCGCCGAGCTTGATGCCACGGGGTTCCACGAGGTCCCCGCCGACTTTCACGCGCCCGTGCACCTGCCAGCGCATGCGCCTGCGCGTGCACTGACGCCCATGCCAGTGCCGATGCCCGTGCACCTGCCAGCGCATGCGTCTGCGCGTGCACTGACGTGTGCGCTCGTGCCTGTGCCCGTGCACCCGAATGTCTCCGTCGCGCCGTTGACAGCGCCTGTCCCCGCGCGGGTGCCAGTGCCCCCCTCAGTGGCATGGATGGCCGCCGTCGACCGCTTCCTTGCACCAACGCCAGTCGCCTCCTCCCGTCAGTTGAGTCGCTCCGAAGTCCAGAACATTTTGGCCTTCCTTGAAGCTAGGCCAACGTCCAGGAGTACGCCAACAATGGCGCAAGGCGCCGCCGTTGCCGTCGGTCAGTGGCCCGACGACACACAGAGCACGGCAGAGTAGCCTCTTCACACTGCAAGACGCCCCCGTCGCCGCCGCGTAATCGAAATTTGCCATGAAAAACGTTCAGATTGCCATGCTTAAAATCTGAACGTTTATCATTTCCGTTTATTTTAGATCGATCGTCGTATAATTTAAAGTCGGAGTCAGACTGAACGAAATCTATGGTTTGATCGATTGAATGTTCTACTAGAGCCGTATCAAATTAAATACAAAACGTCATCAAGCCACATGTATTCCTTGTCATCCAACGACCTAGACTGCTTAAATGTCGAGCGCTCAACACGTTTGGCGTGCAGTTAATTTCATGCCAAAAATAGTGCTAATCACATAATAACACGCAAATAATATCCTACTTAATATCCGCATGCACTTAATATACTTCCAAATTAACGTGCATTGCACGTACACACTGACTAGTGCTGCTAGCACGTGAAACTGGTGCCGTAACTTGTGCACGCGTCCAGATATGGTCAATGGCAGCATCGCCCGCGAGTTCTTCGTGTTTGCCCATGCGTCTAAATGCAGAAGGAGAGGAGAGAGAGAGCACACATGGAACCCACCAGTAAGTGAAGGCGAATAGTACTAAAATAATATTACATGTTATCCATTAAATAGGCTGTGGTAATATAAAAACATTATGTGAACAAAGGGAGGTACAACAAACATTGTTGTTCTACGTATGTTGCCTATTGACGTGCGACTTGAAGGCCCTGGTCGCATGTTCGATCCTCGTCCTTTTTTTTAATTTGTATATGGGTCCAAATTTGTTTCATGATGTGGGCCCCTCGGTGTGTAGTTTGCACTTTAATTTGCGGGTCGAAATTTGTTCCATTCCGAGTGGACTATCGGTGTGTAGTTTTGTAGCTTATTTATAATAATTAAAGAGAACAACAGAGTTTTTTGCAATAATATCATGGTGCGACATTGAAGGCGAGAAAGGACGTGCGAGAGAGCGATGACAGAGCCAGAGGGAAATCAACTAGGGGAGTTGCGGGGGTTGCAACGGTGTTTGGAGTAGTTGTGGGCCGAATGCTACGAAAATATAATCTAAACCGACCGGAATAAATGCCCACACAAATTAATCCAAGATTGGAGTGCCCCTCGCAATGTAAATAGCTCTGGCTTTGCGAGGGATGGAGAGGTAGCTTCAATATGTGGAAGATACGACGTGAGAAAGCGAGGTCAATCGAGAGACATATAGATAGAGAGACAAAGTGAGTGTGGTCCGACATTCATTGAACAGATATATATGCTCTGGAGAGATATTGTCCGATTGAGCTTTTGGCAAGGGTGAGGGCTGTAAGATGGAGCTTGAGAGATGATCCAGTCACAGAAGTGTAGATATATTTTGTGCGTGGGAGGAAGCAAGGTCAATCGATCACATAGGGTCGTCGTGCGATCGAAAGAGTGAGACGGGTTGGAGAGAGTGACCTAGATAGACAATGTGCGTGAGAGAGTATACAATGTGAATAAGTCGAATTGGGCTCAAACATGGTGATATATCGTTTTTGTCCAAGAAAGAGCGATGTCAATCGAGACATACAAAGAGAGTGAGAGAGAGGGAGAGAGAGAGGGGGAGAGAGAGAGAGAGCAAGCGTGGCCCGCCATGAGGTCGAAAGACTGGGGGCGGCTTCGATGGACTGACCTAGATAGACAATCTGCGTGAGAGAGTATAGAGTGTGTCGATCGAGGCCCGAACAGGGAGATATCATTTGTGTGTGAAAGAAAACGAGATTAAACGAGACTCAGATAAAGAGAGCGAGATTGAGCGAGTGTGGCCCGCCGTGCGGAAGAAAGAGTGAGACAGTCTTGAGGGAGTGACCTAGATAGACAACGTGCGTGCGTGCGCACGAGAGGTTGGGGGGCTAGATAGCCAATGCATGTATTTAGCATGAGAGGGTGAGAGGGAGAGGGAGAGAGAGAGCTCGGACGGGGTGCAATGGCGGGTGTGTGAGGTAAATACATTTGGTAACAGAGTGGAAAAAGGGGGTTGTGTAGTTGAGAGAGTTAGAGATCGAAACATGGAGAGAAAGAATGGATGTGTGTTGGAAACTGATAGCTTCCTAAGGTGGTTCGGAGAGGAAGATTGACCGATACAGGAAGTATGTAGCGTGTGTGGGGGGGGGCTAAAAACAACATTTGAATGTAGATAGTACGAGACTTAATATCGATATTTCAATTCGGTGTACATTGTAAGATTTGAACTGAGGACCATGCATATTGGTAATTATTTCAAATTCGTGCCATACTAGGTTTCGAAAACTTGACATTGACTCAATTTGTTGTGCTATTTTGCAGGTCATATGTTTGAATCCATCCAAAAGTTTTCTCACTACCATGGTGTTCATCATATACATATGAATTTGTATTAAAAAAGTAGCGTGGATACAGTGAAATGCGAAATCCACGTTAGAATTGGAGATCGCTATGTGACACACACTCTAATTCAAATAGCTAATTATGTGACACACACTCTAATCCACGATAGCGTGGATACCGTTTCGATTTTTTTTCAAATAACTCCTCATTATTTAATTTATAGTATCTCGTTTCGAGTGACCAATTATTGCAAGGAAAACACGGGCATGGTAATACATACAGATTCGTTTGCAAATGAAAGAAGATTCGTTTGCATTCTCAAATGTAGGCGCACCAGGCAGACCAGGGTCATGTCATGGTGGTCGCATGTGTCGGACGGACGCTTAGCACCCAGCCACCCACCCCCCTCCCTCCCTC